>NC_092520.1:103337500-103467500 GCF_037038585.1 Patagioenas fasciata | reverse complement strand
ATTTCATACACTACTTCCTCAGCTGAACTCTTGCTGTAGAGCTCAGGGTTCAAGTCTTCACAAAGGTAGGCGATTCCATAAAGGTAACCTTCTGACAGCATCCTTTGCTGAAGGAAAGGAACCACTGGCAGACAGAAAAAAAACGACAAGAACAAACTGTTACTTCATTACAAACTCACTGAGTGCTGATTACACTCACAAGGCTTGTTGCTAGCTGCAGAGAGGTGTTTCCAATGTGGACATGAACAAGAGTGTCTCTGTCTTTCTAAAGGATTTGAGTCCATGAGCAAAGCAATCAGCTAGCTTCTCTGTTGTGCTGCGAACTCAATCACATCAAAAAATGTTCTGTATAATATAGTAATGTGTGGCATGTCCAATACATCCAGCAAGTGAATTAGGAAGAGAGGAACAAGAAGTGGTTTGTTGCGGTAATAGTTGCTGTAATAGCTTACACTTAGATATGTATGTTTTGGCCCTTGACTTCAGTAAGAACCCGAGGGGTTCCCCCTTTTTCTCATAGGTTTTGAAGCAACTTTTTGTGTGTGTGGTTTGTCAGCTGCTCCAGAACTATGTTGATTTGAGATTCATATTGAGAGTATCACCCCTTCTGTTCCAGACTAATGAATGACTGTAGGTCTTGTTCCTTTTTTATTAAAAAAACTCAGATCATAAAATAGCATTTTGTACCTCTGCGTGCTGAACAGGATAGATTTAATTGTCTCTAAATTTTAGACATGAAAATGTCAGTGAGACCAGCAAGGCTTTCTGGAGGCATGATTCATCTGGCCTGTTTTACACGCCTAAATTGAAACAAGATGAATTGTGTCCTAGAACTGCTTATCACTGTTCAGTTACTATAAAAGGATCTTAAACTGACTACCCAGATGTAGAAATCTGCAGTGTACTTTTTAAGAGATATATTCCAGTGCAACGCATAGGAAAGTGCACATTTCAGAAGTACTCCAGCTCCTTCACTGTTGGATTAGTCATGAGTACTACCAGCTCTGACATCAGTTTCCATTGCATTTCTACAAAGGCACAATCAGGTTCCAGCAGTCACTCTCTCCGCTCTCTGAGCAGGCACCTCAGTCTCAAAAGCTGCGTAGACATGTTAGCAATGAAAGACAGGACTCGTTAGCAAGGACACACATGCATCTGCACATCAGTAAATGTTCTGTCCAATGTTTTGCAGCTCTGCTACCATGTAATTGTTCTTAAATCTACCCCTGTGTCTTTATATTTAACAGATGTCAAGGAGACAATCAATGGGAAAGATGTCTGAAAGAAATCATGTGGTCTAGCAAAGAGAAAGTAAACCTTAAGTAAAACTAAATTAAAATAAATTTTTGTTTTTTCTCTCTATAGTACAAAACATCTTGTGTGACAGAGGAACAAACAACTTGTCTTTGTTTTAATAGCACACGTTTCTTCATTTACTATTTAATCCAATTATATAATTTTAATCCTTAACAGATACTGTCTCTGCAGATAAGAACATATGTCCCAGTCACTTGACAGTTTGGCTGTCTATTTCCAAACACGCACTGTGCCAGAGCACCAGAATGGGAACATCTTCCCATAAACTGTGAATGGGGAAGTGGCATCTCTCTGACACACACTGCACAATCCCATGCTGCTGTTCGCTGCTCGATTTATCTTTTCCAAGAGTGAAAGGACTGTAATTTCTTAGTAAAGTATTTCAGGTGTCACAGTTGCTAGTGAAAAATGTTGCACTAATAATAAATGTTGGCTGAATCTTGTCTAAGCATGGATATAGACTTTATGCAGATGTTAAGAAGTAGAAAGCATGAGAAAAGACTTTCCTTGGTGGGTCAGAATAAAATAATTTTCACACTAGTGATAAAATTTTCACACTGGTGAGAAAATAAACTTCTTTCAGAAGGAAATATTCATGGAAATTCAATGTGTCTAAACACTTGCTTTGGTGACCCTGGATCCTCTCTGCTGCTGCTAGTTGTGTGAGATTTCCCACAGGCAGGTAATATTTAATGAAAACATTTACACAAAAGGGAAAAAAACCCCACCAAACAAAACAAGCAACAACAACACAAAAACACAAAACAAACTACAAACAAACATGTTTGGGGCTTGGCTTTCCTTGCAGTATGCTGTTGTTGTTTTGCTTCAGGTTTTAGCTGTGATTAAGGTGCCACCACAGAAATCTTAGCCAAATGCTAGAGTGACGCAGGTTATCAACTCATGCCCCTCTCTCTTCTGTTTCTGTTCCACCCCTTTTGCAGTGCAAAGGCTGTTCCCTTCCCCCAGTCACCCATTGCAAAGCCACCACTAACTTTGGCTAGCTTGAATCTGGGATTGTTACACACTTATTCCTATGCTCGTTTTTAATGCGGATTCTGAGAAATGAGTGTAAATATAACATATGGTCCTTTCACTGCTTGACCAATGTACGCAAAGCCAGTTGTCTTCAGGTAGCATGTGACACTTCTGTCTTTCCTACTACCCAGATGTTATGTTGTTTCTGTCATAAGGTGATACATTAGGGAAATGAAACCACTGGTTTCATTTCTTTGCACTGCATTCTGCAATACTTATTTTAAGAGTTTTAGAGCACACTGTCCAAGGCAGGAGTGGAAAGAAAAAAACTGACAAATCCAAAAAGACTAGGCTCCCATCATGCTCGGGAGTTTGCGGAATGAGTTCCAGGCTTACCCTCCAAAGTGGGCAAGGGCTGTTGCACTAATTTGACTATTCCCAGTTCTGCAAAGAAATCTGATTGAAGTTTTGATAGGCAGTGTCGAGAGCCTGAATGCAAAAGACATATGCATATATTTCTGGTCCTAGTACTATTATGTATTATATACTGCTGACAAGTTGTTATTCCATCACTACCAATGGCTGGTCACACAATCCGGTCACCTTTAACTCTTGCATATTACATCTGATAAATATGACAGTTTTCATTAATTCTTCTTCCTCGTATCCCTTCTCTTAATCCCCCTTCCATGCCACAGAGGCATATACACACCAGGATTCCAAGCGCACAGGGATTATATCTATTGTTTTTTTCTGGGTTTCATGCTCCTTATACTCAGATTTCAGTTCTCTCTTCCTGAAAATAAATGCATGACTTTTGTTGCACAAGGAAAAAGAAGTCCTTTTTATAATTCTGATCTGATGCATTTTGCACACAAGGTGGACAAAGAGATTTTTCCTTGTGTGGCTACTCCCCTGGGAATGGGAGCTGACTCCATTCTACCTAAACCTAGCAGAGATAGAGGGAGAAGACTGTCTGGTTTACACTGTCTTTTCTCTCTGACATAGTCTTTATCACTGTCAGATGATCTTAAAAATTCACATGCCCTGCCTGGGGCTTTTGTTCAGCTCTTCAGCAGAAGAAAAGCCTAAAGGCAGGATTAATGTTTAAAGCCATGTGGAGAATCCAGTAGTATTGCCAGTATTTTCTGAGTGGCAGCAAATTTGCTGGGTTATAAAGCTTGGAGATGGTGCCAATGTTTGCATAAAGACCTCACATTATAGTCTGGGAGCAGGCAAATGGAACAGGAGTTTTTGGCTCAAGATAAACAAAACACAAAGAGATATGATAAATCGTGTCCTACATAAAAACCTGAGCAAGATGAAAAGTTGTTAGGGGCAATGGAAAGAACGCGGTGCCAACTGGGATCACAGCTCAGTGGGGAAAGGGGCATTCTTTTGCATTTCAAAAGGATGGGATGGAAAGAGACAAGCTTGTTTTGAGTATGTCTGGCTTTCAGATCCCCAAGTAAGGCTATCAGTGGCACTAAAATTGTGCAGCTGGTAGCTGGAGTTCAAGTTTTGTCACAGGGTATACCTTAAGTTCTAGCTGACTTACTAGATGGGACTGCAGATGACAGTCTCCCTGTCCTGAGGGAACTCAAACGCTGTGGATCCATCTGTATCATTTTTTCACCATTTTAAAAGACACTTTTCCAGGCTGTGGAGATACAGACAGATCCCATCAGTGAGGTTTGGGATCTACCTCAGGCTGCAGGACATGCATGCAAGAGTTCACCTGGCAAGTGGGATAGGCTGGAGAGCAAGCCTGCATATGTTGTAGGACCCATACCTCACCTTCCAGTGTGGCGATAGTGTGAAACAGGGCCCAGGAAGCCTCAATGCTGCCAGCATAGGGAAATCAGGAGAGAGAAGAAGGTAGTACAGTGAGCTGTGCTTATAGATGAGTTAAACCTTTCCTTAATGCCTGAAAGCCACAGATCTTTTGTATCTAAACCTCAGCTGACAAGGGCTTTCTTCAGTGCCTGGGGCTGACTTGGGTAAAGGTAGTGCTGATGACACTAAACTTCATGATGAGGTGAACATGGCAGAAGGGAAATTCATCTTCCAGGGAGACCTGGACAGGCTGGAAGAGTGGGCCAGCAATAACAGTATGAAGTTTAACAAAGACAAGTGCAAGGTCCTGCACCTGGGACAACATAACCAACAAGCCCAGTACAAGCCGGGATCTGATGTGGCTGGGGAGAAGCCTTGCTGAAAGGGACCTGGGAGTTCTGGTGGACAACAAGCTGAACATGGTTCAACAGTGCACTACTGCAGCAATGAAGGCAAATCGATCCCTGGGCCGCATCTGCAGGGACACCACTAGCAGAGATAGAGATGTGAACATTTCACTCTATTCAGCATATGTCAGGCCACACCTGGAGTGTCTGATTCTGGCCCTCACAATTCAAGAAATATGTGGACAGACAGGAGAGGATCCAATGGAGGGACACAAAGACAATCAAAGGGCTGGAGGACCTGCCCTATGAGGAAAGATTGAAGGAGTCAGGACTCTCCTCTCTGTAAAAAGAAGGTAGGGTGGGGAGGTACCTCATCACAGTATTCCAGTACCTATAGGGCACCAAAGAGGACAGAGGCTCTCCCTTCACAAGGAGCCACATGAAGAAGACAAGGGGCAATGGGTACAAGTTGCATTCTTACATCTCAATGTAAGAAATAAATTTTTTACAGTGAGAACAATCAGTGACTGGAACAACCTCCCCAGGGACATGGTGGAGTCCCCATTGCTGGAGGTTTTCAAGATGCAGTTGCACAGGGTACTAGATAATCTCATCTAAGCTTCCTTTCTCACCAAAGATTGGACCAGATGATCTTTCAAGGTCACTTCCATCCTGGGCTGTTCTGTGGCTCTAGGATTCTACAACAGTGGTTGGTATTTCAGGTAGGAGATGGCCCACTTTGCCCATGGCAGAAGAGCTAACAGGTGCTTTTGCATGTGCATCCACACGCTACCTGCACCATGTGTAACTCACTCTCTGTGCTGCTGCTGCTGCTGCTCTGGAAGATCTGGGACCTATAAAACTGTGCACTGAGGCTCTTTCAGCAGTGTTTTTTTTCAGCTCTTTCATCATGAGCCCCTCCCCACAGCTCTCTTCACTCTGACCTTTTGGTCTTTCTGCAGAAGAAAACATCACCTTCTTTATTCACACGTCAACAGTTCAAGAGATGCAGGAAAGCTGGGAGTACCCCTCCCATGGGGAAATATGGGCTGTCTTGGGGAAAACGAGTAGGTTTGAGAGGATATTAATCCTGTATTTCAAGAGTATGAGGGAATCTCCTTGAAGGACAGGTTGAAGGAAGCAAATGAGGATACATCTTCCCCAAGAACACATTATGTCTGCTGTACAGTTGTTCTTGTTATACAAGTGTCTACCCATTTTTAATCATGCTAAATGGATTACAGTAAGCTTCAGGAGCAACTGATTTCTTTCATTTGGGAAAACATAAATTCTTACTGTATGTTTGAGTGCTGTTGTATCTTTAAGCGGAGTCTGAGGAGACAGGTTTCCATAAAAACACAATGAAAAGTGTATGTGGGTAAATATTGCTTCTTGAGCTCTCAATTTCCCATCTAAGTCTGTTTTATCAGTTCAGCTTCCCTGAAATTTCCTACAGAGCAAGACTGGTTTATCATTTTTCACAGTTTTCTTAATCACCTATACCCATACAGAGTTGGTTTAGGACACGGTCAGTCTGGTTTGATAGCATTTTACATCTCATACCCACAACCGTAAGCAGCAACGTGAAATATGAGGCAGGAAAGCATCGAGCTCCACATTCAGAAAAATGACTTGACCACACTATATTTCTACATTTCTTTCATGTCTTTCTGGGGTGGAAATCATTTCATGTTTCTGAATTTCTGTGTTTATTTTAATGAGTTGTTTGTTGCTGTGATGACTAAACTATTTGGACTGAAATATTTGGTATCTAAGCAGTTGAAGTAAAAAAGGAAATAAATTCATGTGCACTCATAGAAGAGAAAATACTTTCTAGAAGTGAAGAGAATAAATGGTAAAGCAAGAAAGAGAAAAGGCTGAAGGGGTTTCCCAGGAGAAGCAAGGGAAATGGTGCACTAATGAGCATTGAAACATTAGTCACATCTGCTGTAGAGTATAAAAAAGAGGGGCGAGGGTGCGCATTCTGTGTGTACACCCATGTCAAGCTGTGAATATGCAGCGAACCAGGAAATTCACTGTGAATCAGGAAAATACAATGGTAAAGTTTATTCCTCTATACTTTTTAGAATCATCTTGGTTTAAAAAAAGTCTCTGCTTTTTTTCTATGAACTTTTTTTTTTTAATATGATGCACATGTTTTTCTATTATGGTGCCCATTTTTACTTCTAATCTACAAATAGAGTACTCCGCTGACAAGACATCACTTGGACAGTACACTAACATTTGCAGAAAGATCAGTAAAAATGCCATCATTATGCTAAAAGCAACACACCTGACAAGGTTCCCTTTAAAACTATTGTGTAAAACATTTTTAGTATTATTTTATTATAGACTTTAGAAATATCAGAGGATCATTTTTTTATATACATATTTTGAAATTGCATTGCAGACCAATCACAGGCAGCCACAGCTGTAAAGATGGCACTTTTGAAGTGTTCTCATCACTTCTTAGGGCAGCAGAAACTGCATGTGGAGTTGAGACTCTGCAAACACGCACATGCTTTCCAAATAAGAAAAGTACATTCTTCTTTTTATCAGCTACCAACTGTGGTCCCACACGAACAGAACTGAGCCACTTTGATAAGCAAGAGCAACCTTTTCATACATTTATATAATGCATAGGCTATAAACTAGTTCTTACCTCCAAAGATCCAGCAGCTGACCAGGTACAGAAAATCAGTTGTCTTCTAACCACTTTAAAGCTTCCCGTGAGTCTGTCCTACCCCAAAATGCAACGTTCTGTTTTTATTTCTTTTTTAAATACACTTCTAAGATGACATGTGCTTTATTTCTAGTCCTCTATAGCACAGAAGCATAGAAAGGAAGTCCCTTAGGAGATGAGGGGGTTTTATAACTGACTGAACTTGCTTCCTCTTTTATGTTTAAATGAAACTTCATTGTGAAACTGCGTACTGTTAAAATAGCTGATTGCAACACGCTCAGTCCAGGCAGATGGACCTCTCCCTATTAACTGTTATACAAAAAAATAACTTGGTGGATTGAACAGCTAGAACAATCTTAGCAAAATTGTTCAGTTGTTGACAACTTACAGCGTACCCCATTTCAACCATTATCTATCATTCTCCTTTTAACTGACACTGCAAGACACCTGGATATGTCGAGACTGTCGTGTCAAAGAGGTAGGAAAAGCGAGGTGCCAAAGCCAAAATCCATGTCACTGCATGCCTGCTTTGCTGTCTGCAGACCCTCATACCCCTCAGATTACCCCTAACAGCACAGCTCGGCTGGTTTATCAGGTATTGCTTGGTATCCGTAAAGCTTGTCACAAAGAACATTAAGACCGGAGATGCATTTGGTACCTCAGCCCCTGACATACCCAGACAGGCAGCTTCTCTTAGCAGGGACAGGGCATGAAAATATAACACCTTGGGCAAGCGTGAGTTCAGCCTCCAAGCTTGTTGACAGTACATATGGCTTTGAGATCAGTGTTGCACTATTCCTTAAAGGACAGAGGACATGTACTGTTTGAAGCACGTAGCTGAACTGTTTGAATTGATCCCAACAGGATGCACAGAATTTGCTTAAAAAGGTATTACCAGGCATCCATACATCGCAAGAAAAATAAAAAATTATTTTCACTCACTGTATTTTAACTTCCTTATTAAGGACCTATTTTTTAATTTATTTTTTTTTTTCTCAGAAGCCTCCAACTCTGCCAGCCAGAACAATATGTTGTAGTATAATGCTTCTATTAACATAATTTTGCTAAGTATTTCTGTGATACGACACACAACCAGGACTAGTATCCAAAGTCTTAGCCATAGACATGGAAAAAATACATACGTCAGTCTGGCCCTACCTAGACATCCCTAGCTAATTCATAGAACAATTTAATCATATAATATTATACCTGATCATATGCTATGCTAGGATTAACATCTAAAAAGCACAAGAACTGGACAAAATTTAATGCAAATCTCCATAGATATCTTTACTGCAAAAAGTGTTCCCTGTGGAAACAAAACTACTGTAGTAACCGACAACTCCTTCATGCTTAACATTAATATTTTTTTCTCTGATCCTTCACCAGTCCTATGGACCAATCTCAAGCCTTTTCAAATTTCAAATTTATGCTGGTCCAACACTTTTTTGGTGTTTCCATTATCTGGTTGAAATAGTATTGAAGGGAGCAAGAAATAAATCACTAGCAAGTTTTACCTCTTCTGTAGATCCACAGAGCAATATGTACCTAGGAGCTCAATATTTCTTGTTAGACTGCTGGGAAATAACTTTGGTAGTATAAAAAAATCAGTTCTATAAAGGTTGTCAGGGAGTTTTCAAAATATATTTCAAATCACCTAATCCATGTAAAAACAGAAATATAAAAATTGACAGATTTTTGAAAGTAAAAAGTGCTTCCACAGACAGAAAAGCACAGCTACCCAAAACCACTGAAAATCGATCTACTTTCATATAGATACCTAAATATGGATTTCAGACTTACCTTCAGGCACCTACATTTGGCAAAAGTAAGTGGCCTTTTTTTTCCCCCAGTTATGCACGTGTGATGTTTTCAGTGCTCTAGAGGAAGTAAAACACTGTCCATATTTCTGCACAGTAGCTATCTGTGCCTGTGGAAGGGAGATGTAAAACTGTCATTTTTTATGATATAAATTGCACATTAACATCATGCCAATCCAGGCTTTGGGGACACTCATTTATTCAAGTGACCTTCTCCCTGTTCACTCATGACTTTGGGAGGGTTATCCGCATCTAAGAAGCTTTGTCATATATAAATTTTTACGTTGTAGCCTATCAACTGCTGAGTGTAGCGCTCTGTGGGCTAGATTCAGAGTTGAAGTAGTTGGGACACTGCTCGATGTAGCAGCACTGGCCCCCTTTTACGAAGATCCCCACGTGTGCTGTGCCTCCAGCACCCAGTGGAATAGGTGTGAGAGGAGAGGGAAAGCTTCAGCAGCTTAGGGGGTCATTTGCTCAGTCAGTCGCTTCATCTGTACATGTAGCTCAGATTGTCTGAGGCCACAACAACTTCTTTTTCTCAGTCCACTTTGCTACAACGAGTCTCATGCATCAAGAATCTGTTATCCCCATCTCCTCCCAACCCTTCCCGCAAACAAAGCATATTTCAAGTAAGTTTCTCCTATTCCCAGGAAGTTTCCTCTAGGAATCTGCTTTAATTTTGACCCTATCTTAATTTTTTGTTTCAGTTCAAGAGTTTCTTTTCAAAACACATCTGCCAGTTGTACCCTTTCATTGTGCTTTGGTTTACGTCTTGAAGAACGTGAAGCAGATTCCTTTTGGACGAAACTCCATAGGAGGACACACACCAGGACCATACTTGAAATTTGCCATGGGCAAGTTTCCTCCTGGGGTTTCACGGGACCAGGGTGGAGCCAGTCCAAACCAACCTCCCCCAAACACACACACCATGGAAGGAGGGCTTCAGGACCCACTGTTTCTCTGTCCACATCTGCTCTGAATGTTATGCACTATTGGCTGATGCAAGCAGGTCAGAAAAACGCTTTCAAGGGACCCATCTATACGCTAGTACCAGACAGTTTATTATTTCTTCACAGAGTAACATTGCCCACCAATGTCATTCCACGGGTGTGTCTCAATATGTTGTAACTGATAATGCTGTACTACCAGAAACACATGACAAGGCTGAAGTTCCTTCTTTATAGCCACAGGCTCCCTCACAGAGGTTTAGGATAAATAAATCTCTGCTTAACCTGGGCCTGTTTTGTCAAACAGTGCTAAGGCAGCTGCCTGTCACTTGTAGGTGAAATGTTTGTATTATAGAAATTATGAATTGGGAGCCTTTGAGAGGACCAATATTCCATAGCTTTTGTTAAAATTAATAGTAGGAATAAGAGCAGAAAATAAATCTGTTTTTCTGTACATATACTCAAGCAGGTATGTACACAGTAAGTGCTCTCTGTATTAGCTATGTCTATACCATTAACCAGGAATTTTGAAATTCAAAAGTTTAAAGATAACATCTTAAGATTATCACCTAGTTTATAATTTCTTTGTTCAATATGACAAAGGGGATAATTTAAATCCTTTTGCTCTTTCCAAGTGAAGAGGTTATGGGAGAGAGATAAGTACCTTTTCTAGCACTCCATCATAAAGAACAATCATGAATGATTTATGTTCCTTACAGCAGCAAAATCAGTTATATTTCAAGCTTCCCAGTGTGCCAAACTTGATTAGAGCCTGAAACTCAGTGTCCAATGCATTAATTACAGCAGTATAATCAATTATTTGAGTAAAAAATCAGTCTTTAAACAGGGAAGAAGCCTCCATTGTACTCCATTTTCTCTTTCTTCATTGCTGGTAGCAGAAAATGAATCAATATAATTTTCTAGGTAAAACATGAAGATTCCCATCTTCCAAATAAGTGCCATGCAAGTCTGGTTTTGAGATATCTCAGGCTGAAGGGAGTCTCCTGGATCATCTACTCCAGCCATCCACCTGTTATGTAGAAGAAAGGTGGTTGTGGCATCATTCTCTTCTTGGCCACCTGCTTCCAAGAAGGAAAAAAATGAATGGATGCACAGAGACCCTTGCTGCTCTGGAAAAGGTGAGGGAATTTTGGAGCCCACCTGCATTTACTGCTTCCAGCTGCCCATTGGCAGCAGCTTCCCACACACCACCAAGAAGTCTGTCTGTGCTTGGGGCCTGGAGCCACAGCTCCAGGAACCCAAGTCAGAGAGCACAGCACCTTCCACATGGATAAATCAATCAGGTTTTACACACAGAGTTTGATGCTTTAAAATTAAATTGTCACTTTGTCATACAAGTGACCATTAAATCTTTTCGTTATGTGCAGAGGCAAGGGCCATGAATTTCCTGATTTCTTGTTGCACTATAATATGTTTTTTGTGCTTCAAGTGACAATGTAATAAAGAATATTTGCTGCCTTGTAAGCTCCTCCTAGTCGATAAAATACACAATTTATTCTCATGTTAAATTTAATTTCTCTTTTGTGGCTCACATACATATTTTAGTTATATCCAGTTATTTCTACAGATTCAATCTATGTGAAAATCAAGAAAAAAAAGCAAGGCCTTTGATATGAGAAAATTATAAGCAAGACCGTTGCACCCTTCAATAAAATCCCCAAGGCCAGAGTGAGTTTTCTATGAGAAAAGACAGCAGTATTGTACATAGCATATTGAAGCTATTCTACGTTACGTTCACAGCATTAGTGTTTTCTAGTAATGAGCAGCCAGTTAATGAAGTCTTTTCAGTTCGTGTTCTTTTCTCCTCTCGCTAATTTACATGAACTAGGAGACTGGTCTTGTCACAGTTTAGAAATCTTTCCTTCTGATCTTAACCTCTGTTGATCCATAATCCTTTCTTTACCTTTAGCCATCAAACTGTTCTGCCCATATTTTTTTAAGGAAGGTCATAAATAATGCTGTGCCGATGTATTTGGAATAAAGTCCCTTACTGTACAAGGGATCCCATTGATGAAAGAGTATATTGTGCTGTCCATGTATAACCACATATGGGCACATAAGCATATAAGCACTGTTATTTAGTCTGCAGTGCATGAATGACAAGTGGCCTGTAAAGCATCAGAAGGCAGTGTGCTGGGCAGGCTGCCCTCTTTCCATTGTCAATGTCTGGCCAAAACAAAAAGCTTTTTTTCCCTCTCTTTTCCTTTTTTTTTCTTTTTTCTCCCCAACTAGTAGCATGATCACTTAGAAACAGATGGTTAAAAAGATCTAAATGCCACCTACTTTTTAACACCCCTCTAGCCTCAAATGATAATGAGAATAAAAGATGGTCCACAATGTATAGATATGCAGATAAATATTTACTGAAAAACTGATGTACACCATGAACACTGTGTAGAGCTTGCTCTCTGCTGCTGACTGAAATACCTCAGGGTATGATGCATTTCAGCCAGCAGCAGAGAGCAGCTTGAACGAGCAGCACAGTGGGTAGAGTGCAAACCTCAACCACTCTTTAAGCAATGAAATGTATTCTTCCCCAGCTCACCAGACAGCTCAGCTAAAGGGTTTATGAGCAGCTATAACCCTGCTTATGTTTGCACCTTCCAGATCTTTTTAGGGAGTCTTCTGGGGTAAAGCTTTCTGGGTTTTAAGCTTTCCAGGATGCAAAGACCACAGTTCTGCACCTTTCATAGAATTTGTGTTGTGGTAGGCCTCATTCATTTCTTTAAAAGTCCATTTTCAAAGAGGAAAATTAGCAGTGACCTTTTTTTCCTGGATTTTTCCCCAAGATGCATCATTTATTTGTAGGTGTCTAAACTTCCAAGATAGGTATATATAATCTGAAGAGTTGGTGGTTTCTCCCGATTTTAGTTTTATTTAATGCTTCTCATACATTGAAAACTTTAGGTGCTTGAAATTAATATAAATAATTTCCACAAACAATGAAAAAATGTCTAAATTATTATCTTATTTGTAAACCTGACTGTGCTTAGCAAATAGGAATGATCAAGATTAGTATTTCAGGTGGCAAACAAATAGATCAGCCATCCCAGATCCCTGCATTTCAAAACATGTCCTGCAGCATAAAAAGGTGCTTGAGCCCCTAACTATGTCAGATCACTTCCTACTGCAGGAATACCAGAGGGATGTTATAATGCATTCTTTGCTTCACAAGTCTGGAATGATTAATCACATATGCTCACTTAATTAGGTAGCAGCTAATTACATCCTATGTATCAGATAGAAAGACACATCATTGGATTAGTAATAAGACTAGCCAGTAGGTCTGGGAGGAACTATTTATGCTGCTTAGAACATAGTTCCACCTTTTATTGAAGGAATCTTTGTACAGACGTGGTGCCTAGAACAGAGACTCCAGCAGCCCACAACACCATCCTAAGGAGAGGGTAGCAGAGTCTGAAGTTGTTTTACCGCTGCTGGCAGAGCAGGGTGTAGCCTACCTTTCCCTCCTCCCCTTTTTCTTTCTTCCCCCAAGAACCTTTTTCTGCTTTTTTGCCTCTGGGTGAGCTCTGAATTCCCTTCTTAGCAGCTCTCCAGATTCAATAAGCTCTAAGCCTCAGCAAATCCCAGCTGATAAGAGGAGGAGCTTCTTTCACCTGTCTGCACCTTGAGGACAAGGAAGACTATTCATTGCTGCAGGACTAGCTCAGTACAATATCGGCAGTTTTCTTCCTGGCTTTGTGTCAGATTCCCACTGTGGCTAGACAAGACTTTCTGGGATAAACCAGGATTTTCTGTGCAATTCCAAAGGAGGAACTAGTTAATTATATTACAAAAGTTTCAAATGCTATTTTCAAAGGCAATACAGATTGCCTGGAACACAGCCTACCTGAATCCTGCCATATGATACATACTCTAATTCCAATGCTTGCATTGAGCCTTTGTTAAAAATAAATCATGCGTCACACTGCTAATGTACTTCTTGGTTCAGTGACAGCTAGTCACCAGTAGTGAGGTTTTAAGATGAGGCAAAGAGCTTTTAACTGGAAAACAGGATTGAGCAATAGATGGGGGGTTTCTTCTTTTTTATCTTTTTACTCTACTTCAGTGTAACATAATAAAAGTGAAGGCAATCAATCTACTAAGAAGGGATTTTTTTG
This sequence comes from Patagioenas fasciata, assembly GCF_037038585.1. Taxonomy (NCBI): domain Eukaryota; kingdom Metazoa; phylum Chordata; class Aves; order Columbiformes; family Columbidae; genus Patagioenas; species Patagioenas fasciata. The sequence goes on along the minus strand of NC_092520.1, from coordinate 103,453,430 downwards.
ACACTGTATCAAAATACCACAAAAATTTAAGAAACCTAAGAGGTATTACAGAGATCTGGCTACATTTGGTGTACTGGCACATGTCTGTAATTTCTAGGCAGAGCCATCCAGTGGTAACTGGCTGAATTTCATGTATCTTTTTCTCAAGTACAGGCTCAGTCTTTGACTGTGATTTCCGCATCCCGCACTTCTCATTCTTTCATCTTTCCAGCAACCAACTTTTTCAGCTGTCTCAAATTCTCTGCCAGTAGCATTCAATTGAAAATTGTGTCTGCATTCAGGCACTGGTTTACAATGGAGACTATCAAGGAATTTTGGAAGCAGCAACAGAAAAAGCAATTTATCCACAGAGTACTTTTAACAAGATAATAATAGAAAACCTTCCTGCACTTTGGTCTATACAAACCAGATGCCAGCAAAACACTGCCCGTGGTTTTGTTTGAGTTAGGGATTCCTGGGCAACTGTTTCACAAACAAAAAAAAAGAAAAAGCAGCAAATGTTCCAGGCTGGAACGACTGCAGACAAATCGTCAGTTCCGTCTGTTAATGAAACGATGCTCATTGGGGCATGAGACCTGGCAGAGGGGAGGAATGGTACCGTGAACAAGTTTCTGAAAAGCAGACTGAAAGCTAAGGGTCGCTGAGTTTATTTTTTGAAAGAGATGATTGCTGGTAAGGGGCAGAAAAACATTAAATCAAACAATTATATAGGCACAGAGAATCATGGAATTTTTTTCAGATGGAGGCTAAAACTGAGATCTTGCAAGAAAACTGATAGCAAAAGGTTATTTGGTTACATAAATATGAGAAAAACAATTTAAGAAAAAAAGGATTCAATGTGTTTTCTGAAAACAACAAATACATTTGCTTTAAGGTGGAACTCAGCTGGGTATGTTTGACATGGTGCTTGGAAGATTTACGGAAGACACATACACGTACTCAGGAAGACTGGGACAGAAACAATACAAAGATTTAGGAATAAGGTAGAATATTTTAACTAAAAAAAAAAAAATAAAAAAAATTATGAGCCACCAATGTGTCTTTGTAAAAAGAAGGCCAAAATCATTTTGTGCTGCATTAGACAGGTCATTGCCAGCAGAAGGCTGAGCCTTCCCCTCCACTCACCCCTGGCAAAACACATCTGGAGCACTGGGTCCAGTGCTGAGCTCCGCACGATGAGACATGGACATACCGGAGCGAGCCCAGCACAGGACTGCAAAGGTGATTAAGTGACTGGAGTACCTGACCTAAGAGGAAAGGCAGAGAGAGCTGGGACTTCTCAGTCTGGAGAAGGCTCAGGGGGATTTATCCATGCACATAAATACCCGATGGGAGGTGTAAAGACAACAGACCCATCCTCTTCCAAGTGACAGGACAAGAGGCAATGAGCACATACTGAAATACAAGAAATTTCATGTAAACATAAGACACTTTTTTACTGTGAAGGTGATCCAACACAGGAACAGGTTGCTAGAGAGGCTGTGGAGTCTCTGTCCTTGAAGATACCCAACTGGACACAGGTCTGAGCAACCTGCTCTCACTGACTCTGCTCTGAGCACATGTTTGGACCAGATGATCTTCACAGGTGCCTTCCTGCCTCTGCTGGTAGTGATTCTAAGTAAGAAGGAGGTAGAAAATACAGTATTTTGCACAAAAGACAACAAATGCCTCTCTGTGAATGTTTGTTGGTACTGCAACATAAAATAACAGTGATATGTGAAAGCACATTGATACAATACACAGATATTGTAAGCGCAACAACACAATAGCTAAAGGCTCATATGAAACTAGACAAAGAGGTAACACAATAACCACAAAGGAGAAAAACAGGGACTAAAGGTAAAGAAAGATTTTTGTGCTCAAAGCAGCTTTTGATATTTGATAACTCCCAATATATTGCCAATGTTGTCAACATCCTACATGTTTCTGAATGAGATCTATAAATATTGTATGACTAATTTTCTCAACTCATAAAATTACTTACTGGCAAATACTAGTTTACATAACAGTTTCAGTAAAACAAGACAATCTTGTGGATTTGGTCTCACAAAAGGGAAACAAATTCAAGTGATCTCAGCAACCACTAAGCAAAACTGGAAACCAAGAGAAAGTTAACCAAAGAAGGCAGCCACAGGCCAAGTAATTACATTTCCATAGTAGAACAAGTCTGAATGCTGGCATCAATAATTGCAAAAGAGTAAAGGATTTTGGAAAATCAACAAGAGGTAGAAAGCTCAGAGGCTTCAGGACCATGTGGATGACACAGGTTTTTGTTTGTTTCTTTGTTCATTTTAAAGAAGCAATTATGAAACCAGGAAGAGTGGGAATAGCACCTACTAAATTGAAAAGTTTAACTCTTAAGGCAATATTAAGGAACAATTGTATCTTTCTGGGTATTCTAGAAACGTTGAAAAATGTAGGAACATGCTGTCAGGCAAAGTTTACTTTTTTTTTTTTTCTTTAAATTGTTTATCTTTTGTTTTGAGTTAGATAGTTGGCATCTTTAATGACTTGATACAGATTTTTATGAGGAGAGAACTACACAAATCATCAGATATTAGATATGTTTAGTATTTGTGCCATTTCCTTTTTTGTCTTATATCACACCAAGCAGCACAAACGTCATTAATTACAAAACAGAAACTGTGATTTAAAAATTACAGTGACCCTACAGACATCTCTATCATCATCAAACTGAGGAGCCATTCATGCTAGGTCAGCTAAGGCAAAATAAAATAATAGAAGAAACTTATAAAATAATTATACACACCCAGCTGTCATGATAAGGTAAGGAACACTTAGAATCAGAGTATAATTCACATTCTGCTATGGATTTACTGCTACAAGTAACTAGGAAGTATTTCACAACAACCCTGACTCAGCCATGTTTGATACATGACACAATCAATGGTCACAGGAATGTGTATCTAGCCTTGTACCAGCACAAAGTACTTTGAACCCAGTATTTTTATGCCTAGGCAAAAGTCAGGATTAAGGCTGCTTGCTGCCCATAAAGCAGGTTGTTTGCTTATCACTCACAGACTCTGAACTGCAGAGAAAAGTGGTTATATTACAGATAATGTTCTCTGGTAGTCCTGAGGAGTTTTAGAGTATGACTGCTAAAGTCAACTGTGTAAAAAGACCTGGTCTCTAATGACTGCTCTCAAGGGCTGGACTTTGTTTTTTAACTGAAGAGTTTGAACCAGCTACATCACTCTAAAGAAAAGACCAGGAGAGGGTTACAGGCCACAGCTTCTTCAAAGACTCAGCTGTATCTCCAGCATGAAGCACAAGATCTCCCAAAGAGCAGAAGCTGCTTGGTCACTGTCTTGCTGTCTTTCAGCTGTGGCTAAGGAGAGGACAGACAAGAGTTAACTTCAACTATTCTGTTTAATTCCCGCCAAGCAACATGACCTCTGCGGTGAACTGAGCAGGTCTGACCAGCTCTGCATAGCAACTGAAGGGCACTTCCAACCAATACAAAGGTGTAAGAGGAGCCCAGGAAAGAGAAAAAAAAACTATCAGCACCTTGATGCGTGACCCTGTCAGCTATAGATTGATCCAATCTGTGCTCATAGGCCAGGGTCCTCATGAAATGAGAGAATCTGCCTCAAAGCATCACAATGGTGTCTTTGTCCTGTTCTCTCAAAAAATGATTGTTATGAAGCTATTTGGGAATTGAGAAGCTCTTTTCCCTGCAGACTTGAATAAATCATTCTGTGCTTTTTTTTTTTCCCACTTCTCCAGTCCTCAGGCCCACACCCACAGATTATTGGACTCACCTGCTGCAGGTGGCAAGGCTCACGTTTAAAGGCACAAAGGTGAGAGTCTGGACCTCTTCAGATTTGCATTCATGAGATAAGATATAAGATTTAGTAAGAAATGGACACTCCACCCTTGAGCTACTTCTTTGACAGAGCATATTCCAGTTCCTCATTCTTTACCTCGTGAGGTAAATGAACAGAGTATTGCTCATAAAATTGTAGAATGAACTTTCCCATGACCGGTGAAATTTGTTACAAACAAGATAGTCTCTGAACTCCAGTTGACAAAAGAGAGGCAGAGTGACTCTCTAACAAATACAGTATCAACACACCAGCCACTTTATGTGCAGAAGGACACAACACATTCAGGGAAAATGGCTTCTCACCTTTCTTCCACAGCAGCCTCTTCTTCAATGACTGATTGCGTATCAGATTCTTTTGGAAGTCTGGCTGGTTAAAGTTTACCTGATGAGGGCTATTTGCATAGCCATAAGATATTCTGCAGGATGTTTCTTTTAGGAGGTATTTTCTGTATAACAGTATAAATCTGATTTTCAAATTTTATGGGACTGGCCTGGAGAAAAACTAATATTCCAAGCTAAAAATAACTTCTCAGAGTTAATCCATTTTGATTAAAAAATCTCTCCTTTATTTGCCAAAATACATAGCTCTGAACTGACTTTAAAGCATCTGAAATGTTCACTGCTTAATTCCGTTATGCAATTCTTAAATCCAGCCTCTCCTGTCCAGCAAGCTGTCATGAGAAATATGCTTTGTTAGCTGGGATCACCTGTTTCACATACACTATCTCAGTTGTCAAAATGATAGTAAGTAAAACCTTCTGCTGTGGTATATAAGGAAAACATAGCATTTCAGCTACACAAGAGCTCTTTGTTTTATACCAGGACTCTAATTACTATAAAATTTTAAAGAGGAAGAGAGGAAAAAAAAAAAAAAAAGAATTAGTCCTTCCAGAAGAAGGTACAGAAAAGATCCTTTTATTTGAATGTTGTGTCTTCTGGGAACTTAAGGAGTTGCATAATAGAATGTGGGGGGGGAGGGGGGGGGAAGTGTGGTTGGTTGGTTGGTTGTTGTTGTTGTTCTTTTTTTTAATCTTAGACAAGGGTAATGAGGTGACCTTCTGAGTTCACTCCCAACCTAAATAATTCTATGAAAATTAATGGCATTGAACTCTTATAAAGCCACTGGCCACTTCATGCATGTTCATGTATACTGTGGTACTATTTTAATATAATATCTGGAAATACTACATTATTACACAAAACTTTATAAATGTTTATATTACATATATATAAGAAGACATTTACTAAATCATATATATTATATACACATACAATAATTATTTAGTATTAATACTATTTATTTTTAATGTTCCTATCACACTTTAAAATATTGTTGGGAAGTAATAAGAACTGTAATTCCTTGTGTTCCAAATGCCTCTGAAATTTCTAATCTCTCTGTCCCTCTTGTTTTAGCAGATTCACATGCTCCACCATTAATCATCTGAGAACTTTGTACAAAACACACCATGGAAGTAGTGTTTTCTGTTTACTCACTGTCTATCTTGTTTACAAAAATACAGCAAACAAAGATAGTAAGCAAAGATATCCATGACAAATGTATTTTGATGTTAAGATTTTAATCTAGTTTCTATCTTAAGTAAGCAGTGACAAAGCAAAGCAAACAAATGCACACACAAACATCAAACACATTTTACAGCATCCACAGGAGAAATGTACATCTCCTTTCCTTCTTAAATACTCTGCAAAAGCTTCCTTTGACTGCAGGGGGAGCAAGAATTTTCCTAAAGTGTTTTCGAACATTCAGCTGTGCTGCACTCACTGTGCAGTGTCTTGGTCATTAGCCAGATAAATATTTCTGCACAGAACAGAGAGAATAAACTGTATCTATAGTATATGAAATAATCTGAGCAGTGTGTTGCCTCAGGCTGATTTTTTGTCCCAAATAATATATATATAAAAGAGACTACGGTTAGCAATTAAATTTCTTTGTAGTAGTATTATTATACCAAAAATATAATTTCATACAGAATAAACAGCTATAAATTTATCTTAGAATAATAGGAACCTTATAATGTCATTACAAAGGCAATTTTTTTTCTACTTCTGCAATAAGCGGATTAATTTTACTGCTGCTCACTGATGTTCATAATCTGAATGTCTATCCCTACGATTTTATCTATGCCTTCAGTATCTTTTGGCCTAATTGCCTTCATAAGGAGTATATACTGACAAATCACCCTTTTGTAGTCATTAGAATGTTATTAAATTGCATAAAAGAATCAATACAGCTTCTAGAAGTTAATGTACTCACAAGGATGACTCACAAACAAGGCAGATGAAGCAGTTTCCACCCTAGCTCTCAACTCTGCCCCTAAGGAGCTTCTGCTCCTGCAGAAGAGTGTTTTAACCTGGGGAGAACCAAGTGCCTGTGAGTAAGCTGTTCTAATAATGAACCAAGAGCATTACTGAAACTAGACAGAAATTAATAACAAGTAGATGCAATGTGAATACATAAATGCATTCTGTTAATGAAGCACTGCCAGGTAGACTGAAATGTTCAAGGCCCTCGAATATGATGGAATAACAAGACTACAGTGTGCTGCAGTTATCGGGAACTTAGCCTGGGAAACATGAGCAGGAAAATATGTCTTGAGGTATATTAAAGAAAATCAGAAATCTGCTGTTGGAAAACCAGTCAGTATATAAGATTGACATAATTTGACCATGTACAGAACTGCATAATAACCTACTGAAATAGCCATAACTGATAATATAGGTGGAGCCATCTTTACATTTCATACATAAACCTGTAATAAACACCTCCCATTGCACAAGTGCCTGTGCTTTAGAATCAAGTATGCAAATCTGATTACTCTAGTTGACACTACTGATGTGTCACCTTATAGTCACTCCAGGGAAAGACAACCCTTCCATTTGCCTCTGGTCTAGCATCCTGCCCTTCAGGCTTGGTTGTAATCCAGGTGGCTCTGACAGAAGCTGGTCTTAACACTAGAATTACCCTGGGCTGCCTGGACTGCAGCAGGCTGGGTCCAGTGCTGGGTCAGGACTGTATACTGAGCAGTTCATCCTCACCTTCCAGGAGAGGAGCAAGAATAGCTAAACCAGTCACTGTTTCAGTCAAACAATTTTCATCTTTTATGTGTCGTGCTTCTCCACCATTGCACCAGGAATGTGCATTCTTTAGATTAGCTGTCCTAAGTAGTGCTTAAGATACGTAGTCTCAGCAGATGCTCACAAAGCACATGATAAATTATCAAAATTACAAACTCAGTCTTTGAAGTTCAGTCCACATATACTCTTTCTCTAACTGGGATTTTTGCCCTAATGATATCTACTAGATATGTTTCAACTTTCTCATGCTCTCCTCAAGATACTCTATAGTTTTTTTAACCTCACAGCCTTTGTAATTCTCTGCTGCTAAAGATGACTTCTCCCTCAGGCAGCTTCATTGATACGTTGGTCATCTTCCTCCATTTTCTTCTTGTAGTTCATTTTAGTTGAGACTATCTGAGAGTTTCTTGTCTTCCTAGAGCTGGGTTGCTGTTTTTCCACCCCCTTAAGCGTAGCTTTGGGGTTCTGCTTTAGCAATCCCAGCAAGAAATATATGCAATATCTTCCAAATTAATTTCAAATCCAATTCAATTCCCAATTCAAACACAGCAAGGCATCTTTTATGAAGTTCAAAAAGGCTGGTGTACACTTTGGTGTTCCCAGCGAGCTGTATTTGCCAGCTTACATGGCAAAGGAGTTTTCTGTGTCAGGAAGAAACTTGTGAATTATACATGTCTGTCTCTGTTCCTTTGAACCTAGAACACTCCAAAGTAGAAATCACAAGCTTCAGGAATAGCTCCTGCTGGTGAGTGCCATCATATCAATGCCAGACCTTGGCATCAGGAAGGATCCGTTACTCTGCAACAGTCCTTCATATCCTGGTCCCCAGAAGCATTGGTTGAATTGAGATCTCTTCATCTGACATATCCTTCCACAACTTCTCCCAATTCTTGACTATTGGTTGGAGATGTCTAAGGAACTTTGTTTTCTTAATATCCAGTTGCCAATTCAGGAGGTTCTAGACTGGGCTTCAAAGCCCTCCACCTGCAAGGCCTTGAAGGAGAAGTAAAAGAAGAAAAGAAGGTCTGAGTGCTTGGCCTTATTGAGCCACCAGAACTGTTTACAGCTCCTGCCACATCAGCTAGTACTGTTGAAAGAAAAATAAAGACGGAAGGGAAGGGAAGGGAAGGGAAGGGAAGGGAAGGGAAGGGAAGGGAAGGGAAGGGAAGGGAAGGGAAGGGAAGGGAAGGGAAGGGAAGGGAAGGGAAGGGAAGGGAAGGGAAGGGAAGGGAAGGGAAGGGAAGGGAAGGGAAGGGAAGGGAAGGGAAGGGAAGGGAAGGGAAGGGAAGGGAAGGGAAGGGAAGGGAAGGGAAGGGAAGGGAAGGGAAGGGAAGGAGGGAGGAAGGGAGGGAGGGAGGGAGGGAGGGAGGGAGGAAGGAAGGAAGGAAGGAAGGAAGGAAGGAAGGAAGGAAGGAAGGAAGGAAGGAAGGAAGGAAGGAAGGAAGGAAGGAAGGAAGGAAGGAAGGAAGGAAGGAAGGAAGGAAGGAAGGAAGGAAAAGAAAGATAGAAAAAAGATAGAAAAATAGAAAGATAGAAAAAAGAAAGAAAGAAAAAGAGAGATACTGAGAAGAAAAACTTTTAGGCTTTTGCAAAGCTCAGTCTTTTTCTGTACTTCTAAATACTGCTTTTTAAATGAAAACAGTTCATTTACCCCCAGTATCAGTCAGAAAGGATTTTTCTCCTTACATACAGAACCTCTAGATTCACAATATAAATTCAGGGTATTTTCATAATCTCTTATGGAAAGTATTCCCAAATACTGCTGGAGGAGTCAGCAACACTGAGCAAAGTTTATATGACAATATCCAACAACAAATCTCTCCAGAATGTCTTCGCCTATAAATCAGGCTCTGCTGGACTCTACTTACTTGCTCAGTGATCTTCTGCAGAAGTAGTGGACTGTAAATATCAAGTCCTTGCTGGGAATACAGACTTTTTGTTTAAACACCCACACTCTTCATTCATTTAAGGAAATAGCAAGAAAACTCAAAAATACCTAAAAATATTAGTCAAAAAAATAAGGGAAAAGTCTTAATCTGGCAGCAACTCTTAGGACTGGGTTATTCAATTACCATATCACGCTTTGCTTCTACGTCTTCATTCCTTTATTTTGAACCATCTGTTTGGGTCATATATCTGTGTAACTATTAATCTAGTGGCAATTTCTACCCATTCCTCACCTGTAAAAAACTGATGCAAAAGTTAAAAACTGGAGCAAAGCAGTGTCCTGTGCTCCTCTTCTGGTAAGAAATTCCTTGATGCTGTGAAATCTGAGGTTGGGGTTTCCATTACTTCTGAGTCCTTTATGATGTGGTAATGCGAGTAACCACCGCAGTTATCAGCAGTTCCACTTGCAATGTACATGACATTTGGGCACTTAAGAGAATATAATTCTAACACATCAGTTTTTCTGATGAAGTATCTCTTCACACACATATCATGCTTCTGTGTAAGAATGTAGCCAAATTTACTAGCCAAGTAGCTGAAATTGTATGCTTTCCTAGCCCTCCAGTCTCTAAAATGGAAGAATCACTGTACTCTTCTTTAGATGTCCACAGGGATCTGCCTTTTTGTAATTCAAAACTATCAGATGTTCTCTGATACCATTCAATCTGATTGCTAACACCAGCCCCACAGAGGTATTTTTGATTTGGGTATTTAGGGCAAAGGTAACATCAGTGAATGACTGTCTCAGAATGATCTCAACACTGTCTCCATCTTCAAAATCTATATGATGGCCTCCTAAACTTCATTATTAAACCCCTATAGACTATAAAGCACAACACAACTGCTAGAGCATTTGGAAACGGTGTAGGTAGTGGCAGCAGTCCTGAGGTCATTTTTTGCTTGAACTACTTCAATTGTTTCAGATTCTGCTTGGAGACATCACATGGAAACTGTGGCACACAGTACTTCCGAATGAAGGAAAACAGGTTGTTTAGCCACAGTTTAGTTTCTTGAGAACTGTAACCCACTAGTATACCAGCTTCATGCTCTCCTCTGTGTCTCTTTTTCATACTCCAACTTGTCTCTGTTTAGATTGCAGATGGAGAGGAACTGACAGCATGGGGCTGACGTCTACTGACAGACCTGTCACAGAGTTAAAGGGAGTAGAGGGGGAGCATGGCTACAGGTACTCAGCAGTGAGCACTTGGTTCACTTACCCTCAAAAAAGTCACAGAACCACAGAATCATGTGTTCTGGAAGGAATGTCTGGAGGCCAACTGGTCCTACCTTCTGTTCAAAGCAGGCCCAGTTAGAGTAGGCTGGTCAGGCCTTGTCCAGTTGTATTTTGAGTGTCCTGAAGAATGGAGATTTTACAGCTTCTCTGGGCATCTGCTCCGCTGTTTGACAACTCTGTCTATAGGAAGGGGGAAAAATGTTTTTTTAAAAAAGCTGGATATTACTAGCCATTCCTTACATCTAACCAGAATTACATGTGTTCCAACTGGTGTCTCTTTCCTCTTGTCCCGTCACCATGCACTTCCAAGAAGAGACTGGATCCATCTCCTCTACAGCCTCCCACTAGGTAGCTATACGCAGCTCTAAGATGTGCCCTAGGCCTTCCTATGGCTGAGCAAACACAACTCTCTCAGATGCTCTCCGTACATTACCTACCAGTGCCCGAAAACTCCAGCTGCTCTAACTAACCTCACTTTGCCTCAGAATATAACCAGAGCACAAAGAATCGTCAAAAGACCTCTGTATAGGTGAGCTGTTCCATCACTTTTATGAGAGAAACACTCATTTTATGATGTAAAATTGAAAACAGCAATGTATTAAAGTTATTCTTAAAAACAGAGAGTATAGTTGAGTCCTCGTGACAATAGTGTAGCCATTAATATCACCAGAATTTCCCAACAGATAGCTAACATCTGATTTGATGATACAGAGGCTGAAGGTCCATGAGCAGCTGAGGCAATCTAAGAGGTTGCAGTTGCTGAATATTTCATGCTGTCCCTAGTCTCCCCCACATCATCTCCTACTCATTCTTAACCTTTCCCATGCTCTTAGCTGTAGAAAGCTCTACTTTTGCACCCGCTCTGGCACTCATTGCACTAAATGAGTCAATGCAGCTTCTTGGCAGAAAACAATCTGCTTTTATGTTGTCTGGGTATGTTTTCTGCCATATTAATGAGCTCAGACAACTCAAGAAGGGATCCAACAAAACCCAGACCCATTGCACAACAAGCAGAAACTGTGCACAGTCGAGACGAGGATAGTAGTGGTAAAAACACCATTTTTCAGGACCTATGTGCGTGTAGCTCTGCATACCCTGTGGAACCCTGCCTCTGCTGGTTTTTATTGGATAATTCAGTTCTGTTCTCTCTGAGGTCAACAGGAGTGTGGTTACTGATTCCTGAGAAAGCCAGTGGCTGAGGAATGCAGCCTTTGGACCCGAGGGAACACTGTCCTTTACCTCTGCTCTGCTAAGGACTTGCTACATGACATGGGCCAGTAATTTAGCTGCTCTGAGCCTTTCTCCATATTTGTAAAAAAAAACCAAACTTCCACAAGAGGTTTTGTAGACACATGATATCAAAAGCTTTTGAAGTTCATGGACAAAGAAATGGATGGATCCTGGGGCCATCTAATTACCTAGAATACATAACTAGACTAATATAATAACCAGTACTAAATTCTCAGTGCCCTTTCTGAGGATGTTGCACAGCAACTCAGCATTCAATAACCAAACTGAAACAGAAAACCAAAAGTATGCAGTCTATATTCTTAGGTCTACTAAATATGGATTTTCCTTAATTAAATATATTTCTAAAAAATTAATACATATTTGATAGTATACTTTAATAAACTATCCTCCTATACTCTCTGTGGACATACGGCACCTCTCACTTGAAACATTATATTTTTCTTCTATGCTTTAGGTTCTTCTGTATGATATAAGAGCACAGGGTAGTGGAGGATTAATAGAATTTGTTTAAATCCAGTGCAGTGACAGTCTCAGGGTTCTCACACAATTCTGCTTCTTGTTTTTAACATCGTCACACATGGAAACCAGAGCCTGTAGAGTGCCTCACTAATTCTAAGCCTGGATTCAGAGACAAAAGCATCAAATATCAGTATTCAGAGCAATTCACCTTTTTTCTAATCCTATTATTATACATACCAATTTCACTTAAGCTTATTTTTGGAAATATGCATTATCCAGTGCAAAAAAAAAAAAAACAAACATGTGAATAGATGCCCTGTATGAGTAGCAGTAGCTTTGCCTCTGCTAATTTTAAAGTGAAAGAACAGAATGAACCTATGAGAACTGGTCATATCATCTGTTTATGAAGTAGAAACTAGATTAACCCATTTGATAAAAATAATTTAAAAAAAAAAAAAAAAAGCTTGCAAAATACAGCTGCTACAAAATCAATAGAAAACCAACTCAGTTTTCATCCTCCCTTTCAATGCAGTGTACATTTTCCCTCAGCAGTAAATTTTGCAGTAAGTTGTCACATTTTTGTATGGAAGCTAGAAGTATCTCAGAGTTAAGGATTTTGAAGCACAAAGCATCCAATATAACACTAAAGAATATTTATATTTCTCTGAATTATTTATTTTAATTCCCAAGAATGCTTACTTTTGCTTATATAAAATTCTTGAGTGGATTTAATTTCGGGTTTTCCCATTTTGATTTGAGTAATAATATGCATGTAAAGATTTATTGGCTTAATAGCTACTTTTCAAAGGGCTTAGTATTAGTCATCTTTAAAATGTGAATTTATTTCATCTAAGTTTTATTTTTATCCACTAGAAAGAAAGCAACTGCAAGAGTGATTGCTCAGGGCTTGAACAGCACGAGAGTGATTCTAAATATAAAATTTCATTCACGGAAAACTATTGTCTAATATCAGGTCAAAAGTAAAGCATATCCTGCAAGACATTTCATTGCTTCACCACAGTCACGGCTTCACAATAAAACTCTTCTTGCCAAATTGTGACAGAGTACTGCATGTGGACACCTTCCAAAATAAGCTGAGGAAACAGAATGTAGAGTTTTTAGTACTAATCTCCTTCCCCAGGATCTATGAGAAGGTTCCCTGCATATAGGCACTGCAGATGACCTACATAAATGCAAAGACATTGACAGCCAAGGTCATGATCTGCTCGTGTTTGCTCCCTGAGCCAGTGAGACAGACTGAATTTATCCACCTGTGCAGGCATATTCACACTCACACATGCCATTCATCCTCCCAGTAGGCAAAAGGGTGTATGTGACGGCGTGACTCGTTATCTCAGCAGGCTGTGCACTTTATAGGTACACCTGTTCCACGATAGTTCAAAGTATTTGCCTGCAGCTCTTCCCTGGGGGAACACAAAGATCAGACATCAGTAAGGAAGAGCAGGATTCGACTGCCAAGCCTCCTCTGTCACTAAGACATGGAAAGGAAAGACACGTGGACGTCTGGCATTCACTGTTCAATTCACACTGTGTCACATGCTTGGAGTAGCCTGACGCAGTTATATTTTGTCCTTAACTCGAGGTCAGTAAAAAAGAATATGACAGAAAGAGCAGAATTTAATTACCAACATCCCTCCATTCTACTGAGACTGGAGAAAAAAAAAAAAAAAACAAACAAAAAACAAAACAAAACAAAAAAAAAATAAACAAACAACACACCAAAGAAAGAAGAAGGTAAACAACTGGGTTTATCTGCTACTGAAAATAGTTCTCCAGGAACCGAATTATGTTGTCTCTGAAAAATGCATTGTAAATATTTATGTGCTTAATGAATGTGTTTCAAGCATGTTCACTGCCTTAAAACACCCAAGAAAACAGCGGGGCTATATTCAGAGGTGGATAAAATTTCCACTCAAGTTCAGTCCGCAGAAAAAGTGGTCAAAAACTTGCATGTGGAACAAGAGCACCACGTGCAGGAATCCACATTGCATAGGCAGTTGAAAATAAGTTCCATCTTCATAAATATAGTATTTTGCGGAACTGAATTCAACTTTGTTGTAATTAAGTTCTCCAAAATCAAAGGATGCCAGGCCCAAGATTGTTTTAGTCCAGGATCTCTCCCTTTGTCATAAATAATATATACAACGCTCCCAATTAGCACTCGCTAGATAAGAGCTTGATTATTTTTTTTTTTCCCGGCCCCCATCATATATGTTCTTCAGCAGGGAATAGAATAGCTAACAACTTAGGCTGCACTGTGTAGACTTGCCTCGGTGAGATCTGAGCCAGAAGCGGAAGAAATTAGTCCACACAGATACCCATGCTCTTTCTTTTAAAGGAAAACTAATTCCTTTAAAACTATCTCAGCAGAGTGCAGCCTCACACCATCATACAGCAAAGGTACCACCACAGCTTCAATCTTCCTTCCCCTGCAGGCATCTTCCTTGGGACAGTGCCCAACATCTGTACTAATAACTCTGCAAATAGTAACGCTCCTGTATTGTATAACACATACTACAGGAAAAAAATGTTCATTTCAAACACTGAATAGAAATGTAAAAGAAGGGAGAGTACACTGCTGAATGACCTAGGAAGAACAGGCAATTCTCCCTAACTCTGTGTTTTCTAGTTTCAGTCAAAATTCTTCCTCATTCTGTCTTGCTTGTGTCTGTTTCAGGTTAAATAAATGGCATAGGTTATCACTGCCACCCCTCCTGTTCACAGTCTACAAAAACACACAGGCACTGCTAAAGAATACCCCCCAAAAAATGGAAGATCTGTACCTTCTAGAAAATTTCTGTAACTCAGTGATCTTTAGAAATTTTACATAGGTGAAGTAGTATTTCATGTTTTGCATAAATATCAGTTATGATATTGCTTCCTCTCTTTTGGGAACCTGAGAGACCGCAATCTTTGCTGAAAATACTCATGTCTTATCTTGGGATAAAATACATTCAAAACACCATACGGCAGTTTTTAGAAGAAACAGAAGAAATAACACAAACCTCACACTTTTCCTAGGAACTATACTAATGGATTCGGACTTAACTACGATCCCATGAGATTAATTCCTCAAATTGCTAATCTATATGAAGATGCTGTAGTCTTGCATAAGCTTTACAAGCCAACTGCAGTTGTTGCCCGTGGCTTTAGAGTAGGAGCTGCCTGCAGCATCGACCATGACAACTGAAGGAAGTAGAAGAGGGGTCTCTTGCAAAGCCAGAAGGGATCATCATGACCTTCTAGTATGACTTGCTCTGGATCCTTCCCTATGTGTCGGGAAATGGCAGGACTCGACGGAATTGCTAATGGAGAGTCCGTTCTAGTTAGCATAACTAAGGCCTCTGAGGCCTTAGCATTGCCTAACTAAGCGCGTACGTGACAGACATGGCAAGGACGCAGTGTCCTTGACTGAAAGAAGGAAGTCGCAGAACAACATTGCGGTCTAAAGAATGTATGGTATGTGGAACAGTTTCAACAAGGCCAGGAACTAGGGGAGGGGTCAACATTTAGAGAAAAGAACAAATAGAGTACAAATATATAGAATATTCAAGTAGTTAATTACGGGATTGTTTAAATATCGCGGTAGCTGTACAATAAAGTTGAAGTCTACTTATCACTCCCATGGAGTCGGCTGTATTCTTCCGCTGATCCGTCGGGCCTCAAGAAACTACCCTACTTTCTCCCCTGCAATTGGCGCCCGAACAGGGACCCGACGGACAGCCAGGGCAGAGATGCTGGGAGCAGCTACCAGCGGGCAAGAGCGACGGATGTGTTGAGTGTCCTAAGTCGACTCAGGAGCCTGACAGCGAGGAACTTAAGCAAGGCGTCCTCCGCTTGTCGTCTCTGCAGGGCTACAGGCACGCTTAAGAGCTGCAGGATATCGCCACGTAGGCAGGTAATAAATTACTTTTATTATGGATTCGGAAGTAGCCCTAGACTTATTACAGCGCTTTTTGGAAAAGCGGGGAGTAGAGCCTAGTTGCCTAAAGCGTCTAGCTGGCCTAGTAGCAACAGGCAGGCTCAAAGGGTTCTTTAAGGACCCCGATTTGCTGTTTGATGTAGAGGAATGGAGACGTTATGGTGACGACCTTTGGGATATGGTAATAGATGAGGATAAACTAGCAAAAAAATTAATGAAACCTTGGCGAGAAGTAATCAATAACATTAAGAGGTATAAGACAGAGAAAAACCTTGCAGCAGTAGCTGCTCAAAAATTAAACAACATTGAACCTTCAGCACCCCCCGCTGAGGCCAATATCTCAGCCTTTTCAACCCCTGTCAGTCTAGCCCCAGAGGGTGCTACCGAGAACCCCTTGTTGTTTAGTACCAGTAAGGTGCCGGGGCCTCCCTGTTGGAAGAAAGTCCCAGTCACTATGGGCCAAATAAAACCTGAAGAATCTAACACCAATAAAGTATCGGAGCACCAGCCTCCGAAGGATAGCGATTCAGAGGGAGAGGAAAATGAACTTACCGATCGCTTGGAAAAGATGAGAGTGCGGACAGAAAGGAGCATCGGTATTAATTGGCGAAAAATTTCAGCTGAAGCAGCAGCTGAAGGGGAGTTTTCCCCCCTAGCCTTCCCAGTTACTTTTGAGTCCGATCAACATGGTGATTTGCAAGGACACCATGCTCCAGTTAGTTGGAAATTGCTATCGCAGCTGCGTAGCACGGTCTCAGAGTCAGGGCTGCATAGTGAGCCAACCAAGCAAATATTAAACTATATCTGGGGAGGGACACTGTTATGCCCTGAGGACATTAAAGTTATTATGCGTATGATTATGACGCAATCCCAGCTGCTGCTTTGGCAAGCTCATTGGCAGCGCGTCTGCGAAATTTCAGTTCAAACACCTAGAAACCCACAGGACCCCCTTGCAGGGGTTACTGTGGAGCAACTTTTAGGCTCTGGACCCTTTGTTACTGTCCAGGCACAGTTGCAAATGGGGCCAGAACGGTGTATAGAAGCGATGCGGACAGCGCGAGTAGCTCTTGAGCAGGTCAAAACTTCCCCCTCCTCGCCATCGTATATGAGCATCAAGCAAGGGAGGGAGGAATCGTTCAGCAGCTTTATTGATAGAGTCACCAATGCCATTGAGCAAGCTGATGTGCAGGAATGGATGAAGGCTGCCTTGTTGAGACAGTGTGCTATTCAAAACTGCAACTCAACAACCCGGAATGTGTTCAATACTTTACCTGCTGATGCCACTATAGAGCTAATGTTAGACCGTATGAGCAGGGTGCCTGTTGGGCCGCAAGCCATGTTAGTAGAAGCTATGAATAAGTTAGGGGGCGATATCTTGCAAGCTCAGCAGCAAGCCTTTGCCGCGCAGCAGCAAATGCAACAGCAAGTTTTCGCAGCGTTGCAGCCTTTAAGAGCAAACATCACTGACGCTCGCCCAAAGCAGCCGCGCAAGTCGCCCCGATCCTGGAAGTGTTATCGCTGTGGACAAGACGGCCATTCACGGCGAGATTGTAAGGTCCAGCGTGTCTGGTGTGATCATTGCCAGTCAGGAAACCATAATACTGCCATCTGTTTGAAGTCGGGAAACGGCTGTGGGAGCGCGGGGACCCGCCGCGCGCCGACACAAATAGCGGCTCCTGCAACACAACAACCATCTCAGCTGCCGAGCTGCAACCCGCCACCTCCGGGAGCCTCGGGTTGGACTTGGCAACCGCAGTAAGCATTACTTTGATCGACTCGCGACCCCAGAAGGTCTCTAGTAACGTCAAGGGACCCTTAACCATTAATGGACAGACGTATGGCGCCTTACTGATTGGTCGCTCATCTAGCAGCTTAAAAGGCCTAACCATAATTCCAGGACTGATTGATGCAGACTTCACCGGAACCATTAGTATAATCTTGCAAACAGACTTTCCACCAATCTACGTTCCTGAAGGGAGCCGCATAGCCCAATTAATCCCATTGCCACATCTTACCGCACAAATCGCACCGCAGACAATGGAACGTCGTGAAGACAAAGGCTTTGGATCTACAGGGTGCGGCGCTTTCCTGACCATAGCCATGAACCGCCGACCCACAGTAACTGCTTGTCTGGAAGCAAGAGGCCGCAAACTATGCTTATTGTTACTCCTTGATACTGGAGCGGATTTAACTATCTTGGATGAAAAAGTGTGGCCTCATTTCTGGCCGCTCAAGCATGTAGACCGAGGTGTAGAAGGAGTAGGTGGATATACAGCAGTACGACGCAGCTGTGATCGAATTCTGATATCAATAGAAGACAAAAGCGCCTCTGTGCCCATAACTGTTATGCCTCTTCCAGCTGGAGTCAATGGTCTTGTTGGCCGGGATGTTTTAGACCAGCTTGGTGTGATCCTAACTACTGAAAAGGTTTTTCGCTAACGGTCACTGCAACATGGGCTTTCCCGATCGCCTTAAAATGGACATCGCAAGATCCAGTATGGATCGAGCAGTGGCCGTTAAAGCAGGAAAGCCTCGCTGCAGCACATCACATTGTGCAAGAACAGCTCAAACAGGGTCACTTACAATTGTCTACTAGTCCATGGAATACTCCGATTTTTGTAATAAAGAAAAAATCCGGAAAGTATCGCCTGCTCCACGATTTGCGAGCCATAAACGACCAGATGCAGGCGATGGGAGCTCTTCAGCCAGGCCTCCCCAATCCTGCGATGCTACCAGAGCATTGGAAGTTGTTAATTGTCGACCTGAAGGACTGCTTTTTCACAATTTCACTTCATCCGCAAGATACTCAACGTTTTGCCTTCACACTGCCATCCATTAATAAGGAAGCACCAGCACAGCGCTTTGAGTGGACAGTTTTGCCACAGGGCATGAAAAACAGTCCAACGTTATGCCAGTTGTATGTAGATAATGCGCTGCAGTCTGTGCGCAAACTATGGCCACGTGCCTTTATTTATCATTATATGGACGATATTTTGATAGCGCAGGAATCAGACTTTACTTCCAGTCAGCTGGAAACCCTGCACACAGAATTGCAAAAGCGTGGACTAATCATAGCCCCTGAGAAGATCCAACGACAGGAGCCGTGGCTGTATCTGGGTTGGAGCATCGCAGACTCTCACATACGACCCCAGAAGATCCAACTAAACACATCTGTCAAGACCCTCCACGACGCACAAAAGCTGTTAGGAGACATCCAGTGGATCCGCCCAGTCGTCGGAATCAACAATGCCCAGTTGGAGGTCTTGCGCCCACTTCTGCGAGGAACCAATCCAGCCGCACCAGTGTCACTTACAGAGCAGCAGAAAGAAGTTATTTCCAATATAGTGACTCAAGTGGCCTCACGTTTCGTGTCCCGAAGGGACCCCCAGCTCCCAATCGACCTTTCTATATTTTCTACAGCAGCTCACCTGTTAGGGGCGTTAACGCAGGCTAAAAAGAAAAAGGGGGAGATGGGGGAACAACGCAAAGATCAGAGTAGCAGTCAGATAAGGGTCTTGGAATGGGTCTTCCCAAAGCTCCAGCCCAGAAAGTCAGTACAGACAAGGGCTGAAACCTTAGCAGAGTTAATCAAAAAGGGACGGAAGCGTATCTGGCAAATTACCGGCCAAGAAGTTGAAACCATTTACGTTCCAATCCAAAAGGGGGTGCTTGACTGGTATCTGCTAAATAGCCAGGAGCTCTGCGACGCAATCCTAGGCACAGCAGTTGCTATTAAACCGATGTCATATAAAACACACCTAGTACAGTGGATAGGTCACCAAGAGTGGATCCGAAAACCACTGTATAGTGAGACTCCCCTAAGTAACGCCCAAACAGCATTCACTGATGCTGGAAAGAGGTCAAGGCGGGCTGCGATCACATGGCATGCTGACAACAAATGGCACCACCATTTGCTGGAAGCAACCAGCGGTGATTCTCTGCAGACCCTAGAACTCTCGGCGGTGGTGTGGGCATTGGGGAAATGGGATGATGTCAAGCTTAATGTGGTGACCGATTCCCTGTACGTAGCAGGAGTGTTGCAAAGGATTGAGGACGCCCAGCTTAAAGATGCCAAGAACCCTAGGTTGGGCCAATTGTTTAGGCAACTACAGGTTTTAGTCCAGAATCGACAAGAGCCGTACGCTGTTATACACATCAGAAGTCATATGTGGGACTGTGGTCTTGGGGAAGGAAATCAGAGGGCTGATCAATTAGTCATGGTAACTGCCCCAGTTAGTGAGTTTATAAAAGCAAGAGAATCTCACGGCATTTTCCATCAGAACGCCAAGGGCCTACAGTCGCAGTTTCAGGTCACAATGGAGGAAGCCCGAGGGATTGTGCGAACGTGCCCTCAATGTAGCCATCATGGCCCAGGCCTAGGCACTGGGGTCAACCCCAGGGGTCTTGGTCCAAATGAAATATGGCAAATGGATGTTACGCACATCCCTTCATTTGGCCAACTCAAATACCTACACGTCACCGTTGATACGTTTAGCCATTTTGTATGGGCCACTGCTCAGAGAGGGGAACGAGCAGTTCATGTGACTCGCCATCTCACCAGCTGTTTTGCAGTAATGGGGCTGCCAAATCAAATTAAAACGGATAATGGCCCCGCTTATGTTAGTGAAAAGGTACGCAAATTCATGCAGCTATGGGGAGTGCAGCATATTACGGGCATTCCTCATTCCCCCACGGGACAAGCAATTGTAGAGCGAACCAATCAGACACTGAAAAGTTATATCAATAAGTTCCCAGAAATAGGAGATGTCGCGGAAAAAGTCAGCAAAACGCTGTTTGTCTTGAATTACTTGTGTATCTTTGGAAATAGCCGGGAGCCCCCTGCTAAAATCCATGCGGGCTCCCCACCAGAGAAGAAGGAGCCGGATATGCAAGTAATGTATCGTGATCCAGCATCAGGCCTCTGGCAAGGGCCTGCGGTTGTTCAGTACATAGGTCGTGGTTATATGTGTGTACTTACTCCTACAGGACCTAAGTGGGTACCGGCAAAATGGACCCGACCGCATATTGTCTCGCCATCCTCTTCAGCATCTGTGGACTCCTCGTAGCTAGTCCTCCAATGGCGCCGAGTGACAACGTATGGGTAACATGGGCAAACAGGACGGGTAACATGGACTTTTGCCTTAGTCTTGCCTCAGCAAGGGACCCGTTTCGAACATGCTTGATTGGTGTACCCATAGATAGCGATGAGTTACCCAGCAAATTAGCAGGATGGTTTAATGCGACTGCCTATAGCAACTGTACACAGAATTGTACTGGTCAACTTAGGAATAGTAATTGTAGGCTGCCTTTTGTTAATGCTTCTTGCAAACTAGAATGTATGTTACTCGCTTTAAATAGTAGTGTAGGCTTGCCGCAAGAGTTAGACTTGTTAGTATCTATTAGTCCAGCAGCAGAAATTGTTAAGGTTACCCAGGATAGCGTAACCTTTCCCAATTGTAGTACTATCCCAGTACGTTATCAGCCAGTAAATGGTTCAGGAGCTGTTTTCTTTGGCAGTATTAACGCCTGGCAGAAAGTTAGCAATGAGACCAGAACGAATGTTACCCCTAGTTTCGGCCTAGATTATTGGAACTCCTCTTTAGGAGCAGGTGCCGTTCGACAAGGGTCTATAGCTAACCTCTCCTTGTCAGATCCGAGGGGCCTTCCTGCGGGGATCTTTCTAATATGTGGAGATCGTGCGTGGCCAGGTATTCCCCGCAACCCTATCTCTGGGCCGTGTTACCTCGGCCAACTAACCTTATTTGCACCTAGCGCTACGGCCCTACAGAGGTTTAATCGAACACGTATAAAGAGAGCAGTCTTAGGTGCAGAGTGTGATGATCAGGTGCAGCTGCCCTCAGTTACAGAAACAGTCTTCACCTCCTTCTTCGCACCAGGAGTTATGACTGCTTGGAACTACAACAATCTTAAGAGGTTAGCCTGTTGGTCTATAAAACAAGCCAACCTTACCTCGCAGGTATTGTCCGAACTAGCAACGGACATCAACAGCGTTAGACATGCTGTTTTGCAAAATCGAGCAGCCATAGATTTCCTCTTGCTCGCACATGGCCACGGTTGCGAGGATGTAGACGGTATGTGCTGCTTTAACCTTTCTGACCATAGCATCAGCATCCAACAACAGCTACAGTCCCTTCGAGCCCATGTTAACAAAATACAAATCGATGACGACCCCCTTGCTAAATGGTGGACCTCCCTAGGATGGCCCTCTTGGTTGCTAGGATTTATAAGGCCCATAATAGTAGGGCTTATCTTTGTAATAATGGTAGTATTAACTGTCTTTTGCTTGTTTTCTTGTTTGCAGCGATTATGTATACAATTGATTGAGAAAAGCCTTTCTAGCAAAGCTTTGTTATTACTAAAAGAAAAAGGGGGAGATGTCGGGAAATGGCAGGACTCGACGGAATTGCTAATGGAGAGTCCGTTCTAGTTAGCATAACTAAGGCCTCTGAGGCCTTAGCATTGCCTAACTAAGCGCGTACGTGACAGACATGGCAAGGACGCAGTGTCCTTGACTGAAAGAAGGAAGTCGCAGAACAACATTGCGGTCTAAAGAATGTATGGTATGTGGAACAGTTTCAACAAGGCCAGGAACTAGGGGAGGGGTCAACATTTAGAGAAAAGAACAAATAGAGTACAAATATATAGAATATTCAAGTAGTTAATTACGGGATTGTTTAAATATCGCGGTAGCTGTACAATAAAGTTGAAGTCTACTTATCACTCCCATGGAGTCGGCTGTATTCTTCCGCTGATCCGTCGGGCCTCAAGAAACTACCCTACTTTCTCCCCTGCACCTATGGGTTGCAGCATGTCCCTGAGCAAATTGGTCTCTGAACTACAGCTTAAGTTCTAAGAAACAATACCAGTCTTGGTTATAGAATTTTAGAATAAGAGAGAATCCTTCATAATATTTGGTAAGTGGTTCCAGTGCTTCATTCTTCTTACTCTTGAAAATACCGATCTTACTACTAAGATGCATTTGTCTCATTTCAGATTTTGTAATTACGGGCTGCAGCTAAATCCCTTGCTATCTATTACACATTAGCAGATAGCATTGTTCACATCCCAAACAATGGTCCTAGATGCTAGCTCAAGTACTAACAAGATAAAAAAAGGGTATGTCAGAACCGTTGGGTAAGATGTCACTCAAAACATTACCAAGCGGCAGCAATCAGATTTTGCTGACCAGGCAGCAATGCCAACAAAACACCATGAGTTTGGACAACTACCATTCATGGAGAGTTTCAGCAAAGACAAACCTATGTAATGGTTTCTCTGGGGGCTGACTTCTCATGTGCTTTAGTCAGCATTATTAGCTTTTGCAATTCTATCACGGGTGTTGCAACACCAGCAGTTTTCTTGAAGCACTAGTTACCAACACATAGTGAGGAAGGAGGATCAAGATCTCATTTTTTAAAGTTAATATTTTTTGCTTGACATAGGGTAAAGCTTTGAAAGATGAAACAAGACCCTTTGGGCCTGGTAATGTCTTTCAGCCATCGCCATGTGACTCAGTTTTGAATTGCATCCCTGGTAACATTCGCTCTGAACAGAAAATTTCCAGTAGACAACCCAGCTTGGCACCACCCAAGCACCCATCCTCAGCGGCTGGATCTCGCCTCAGAGCGGCAGAGCCGTCAGCCGGGCCCAGAGCGTTGGTTTTTTTTTCCCCTTTCCCCAATTACAAGCGAAACAGGCTTCGCCCCGGGGAACACCGCCGCAGGGCACAAACGACCCCAGGCTGGGGCCCCGGGACCTCGTTCAGCAGGCTCTGCCAGGAACCTCTCACCGCCCTCTAAAGTCCCTCGCCAAGCGACTCCCGTCAGGAAACCCCTCGGGTTTCCCGCGCCTCCCCTCAGGCCAACGCCTCCGCTCGCGCCAACGGCCCCCCTCGCGCCAACCGCGCTCGGGCGGGCGGGGCAGGGGGAGTGACCGTCGCGTGACCCCCTCACCGCTCCCCTCCCCCCCCCTTTCCCCCCCTTCCCCCCCCCTTCCCCCCCCTTCCCCCCCCTCCTCCTTCCACCCTCCCGGCCGCTGTCCCACTTCCTGCGCTTCCCGGCCCCGCCCCCGCCCCTCCGCCCCCGCCGCGCCCCGAGCTCTGGTTGGCTGCGGGCTGACTACGCGTGCGGCAGCGCCCCCCGGTCCCGCCCGCCCCCCGCCCCGCCCCTCCGCCGGCTTCACCTCGGCAGCCACGCGCCGCTGGCCGCGAGCTGCTGGGGCAGCGTTGACGCGGCCGTTAAACCGCTCGCTGAGGGATCGCTGAGGAGACCCAACGGGCGGCTGAGCGGGGCTCATGGCCGCGTCGGACCGGATGGTGCTGGGGCCACTGGTGGGCTCCATCGATCAGGGCACCAGCTCCACTCGCTTTCTGGTGAGCACATCGTGGGGCTCGGGGCCGCTCCGGGCGCTGAGGAGTGCGGGGGGCCGGCGGCTCCTTCCCTCTCCCGCATCCTCGCGGGGTACCGCCGACTTCTGCTGTGCCCTTGGGGAAGGGCAGGGGGAGCGGGCCGCGCAGGACCGTGCTGCCTCCGCCCAGGCTCCCGTCTCTTGCCCCGAGCCGGCATCCCTCTGCCCCACGGTGGGCCGGGTCTGCCGCGCCGCGAGAAGCGGGCGCTGGTGAACACGGGTGTGGCGGAACAGCAGGCCGGCTGTGTCGCCCGGTAATCAGACCCCTGTCATTTTCCCGCCGCGCTAGGCGGGGAGCAGCGCTGCTCGTCTGACAGAACAGAGGGGCGCGGGCCGTGCCGCTGTACCAGCAGTGCCCGCCCGGCCACTAGCAAGCCGGAGGCCAGCGTTTCTGGCTGCTGCTTGAGGGGGCTGCAAAATCCTGCTGCTTCGAGCAGGCTGTGTTTTAAATCTGTCAGGCGTCTCGACCTGAATGAAATTAAATTGACAAGGTGCTCAGACACTGAAGAAACAGATCCGTGAGAGTTCAGTGGCTGTGATTAGCTAGTGTTCAAACAATGCAATGACTCTGCTTTGTTCCATTCTGAAATCTACGTGGGCCTGTTGAACTGACTGCTGTGGTTCTGGAGGCTGCAGCCTTAGTGTCGGTGCACCCCATGGACTGTGGATATTCAAGCAACTGAACTTGTACACCTTACGAAAGATGGGGCTGTTTAAGTGCTGGAGAAAGACAGTTTAAGGATGGGATGATTAATATAGTAATCATATATACAAGTCCTTTAGTTTCAGGCTCTAGTTATTTCCAGATTATGCAATAGACAGTAACTAATGTTGTTATTGTATATGAAACTTACTATCTAAACTTCCTGCTTGCAAATCTCTACAAATGTCCTGTCACCTAGTCAGTAAGTCATGGTAATTTGACTTAGATCCCAGTGATAATTCCCACTATGGAAGCTGAATAGAGATAATTGCTAGATACAAAATGTGTACAACATTGAACTGGGAAGATGCATGTCCTTTTTTTAAATTAAATTTAATTTTATTTTTAATGCTTCCCCTATATTGAATGTTCTTTCATGAAGCAGAATATCTTCTTGACCTGTGTTACCGTTATTGCTCAGTATCATGACCTTCATGGGATTGTCAAATGACAAAACACAGATCTGGGGGTGGAGAGACTCCAAACTGACAAATGACACCAGCGGGCTCTCTTGAATGCCAGTCAGGAGTCCTTTTTGAAAAATAATGTGGAAAAGTTCACTGTAACACCTGAAGATAAACTCTGTCTGCTTTATGTGTACACGAAGTTAAGTTTTTTTGTGACCAAAAAGGATAACACCACTAGAACTAAAAGAGGCACTGCAAGCTTTAAGTTTATACTCAAGCTCTTTTTACAAGTATTTTTTCAAGTTCCTCTAGCAAGGATTTTCTTACACTAGATGCATTCACCAATGGCTTCTATACAGTAGGGAGTATTTTTCTGTTTACATGAGGTATATTCATCTGTCAGAGGATTCAGATGCTCACACTAATAAATAAGAGGCTGTAGTTCTTTCCTGTTTTTTTTTTTTAAGTGCATTGTGTCTACCGCTCTTCAATTCTTCTTGTATCCATTTCAGTTTCTCTCAATCCATTTCAAAATACAGCATTGTCTTAAATTTGTCAGTGTGACCAAACTGTTATGTTAATAAAGTTATATGGATTTAAGCAAAAAAGATACATCATCACTGAATTAAATCAGACCGTGGGGTAGCTGGGAAGAAGAGGGCAAAGTGTACAGGGTTCTGCTGCAAGTTGCATCAGTCATTCAAATAATAACAGATGTATCTGGAGAATTTATGCTGCAAAGAGATTGCCACAGTTAGATGAGAGACTTTGCTTTAAAATATTTTAAGCCAAAATATAATGTGTTCTTTTAATTTCCTTGACTCTCTATTTACCTCTTGATCTTTTATTGTGTTATTTTGCATGACTTTCTCACTGATTTCTAGTTTTTTTTTCTCTTTCCAACAATTTTCATCTTTACCAAGTCAACAGTCAAAATCTAATTGTTGGTTACTTTGCACATGTCTTCAGTAGTACAGTGCAACTGTGACCTGTTTTTTTAAGATGGAAGGCATACTATTTTTACCAGGTTAAAGGTGTCTACGTGAAAACCTGGCTGGTCTTTGGGGCCAAAGGGTAGTGTCAACAGTTCAGAGTCTAAATTTACAATTACACGTGGCCACTTTACATGTGGTGATCCACAGCAGTCAGTAGTGAGGGCTGATACCCCATACGTAGTATTTTAATCAACAGCCTCAGGAATGTGTTGGAGTACCCTCTCAAGCATGCAGATGATGACTGACCAGGGGGAGCAGTTCACTGGAATTCCAGTTGGAGAAGGGGCCTGGCAGAAGCTTCATGAAATTCAAAGAAGTTTAGCACTTGGGGCAGAAGCCTAATAAGCAGCTTGGTGAAAAAGGACCTGCATTCCTCCTGGATGGCAAGTTGAATATAAGTGAGCAGTGTGTCCTTGTCACGGTGAAGATTAACCACATTAAGAAAAGCGCAGACTGCATATCAAAGGAAGTAGTTATTGCCATCTGTGTGGCACTTAGGAGGCAGCATCAAGAACACTGTGTCTGGTTTTGATCCCTCCAGAGGAAGAGAGACTCTGCAGCACAAGGCATCCAAGGAGAGGTTGGGAGATCAGGATTTGTTCAGTCACATGGAAGTCTAAGGGGCTGTCTTCAACTATTTAATCACTGTCTGTAGAAAACACAGAATCAGCCTTTTTTTGGACATGTAGAAAAAGACAACAGGACATGAACACGAGTTGCAGCAAGTGAAGTTCTAAATAGATGTCAGGAAGACATGTCTCACTATGAGGGGCTCTGAGTCAGAGGCCCAGAAAATCTATTGAATTTTCATCCTTGCAGACACTCAACACCTGACTCGAACAGGCCCTGAACAACCTGGTCTGACTTTACATTTAAGCTTACCTGAGCAGTGGGTTGGGCTAGATGACCTCAAGAGATTCCTTCCAGAATTAATTATTCTGTGTATGGACACAAATTTTGAGAGATTCTCCTGCTTACATGCATGAGGCTGTATGAGTATAGATGATCAATAAACACCAGAACTTAGGTGCATTTCTGTTACTGTCACTCCTTTATCCTTGCCTCTCACAGTAGAGTTTTAGGTTATGCTGTAGTTCTGCCCTCTGAGGACCCTAATTTGGATTTTTGTTGGTTTTGTTTGTTTGGTTTTGCTTTTGCAAAATTAGCTGTAATTATTTTTGAGATGTCAACTTCACTGTTAGGTTGGGTTGAACAGAGTTACCAGGGAGAGCGCAGTGCTTTGAGTACCAGTGCAATTGCTTAAGGCTCATTTTCCTCAAGATATCAAGTAGGAAAATGAATTGAGTAGGCTACACAAATGTAACCAGATGACTAAATTTTGATCAAGATGTTTTGCCAAATATTTCTGTCAAATACTTGCATCT
Organism: Patagioenas fasciata; assembly: GCF_037038585.1. NCBI lineage: Eukaryota > Metazoa > Chordata > Aves > Columbiformes > Columbidae > Patagioenas > Patagioenas fasciata. The sequence goes on along the minus strand of NC_092520.1, from coordinate 103,425,739 downwards.
CTCATTTTCCATTTGATTTTATTCAAGAATGATGTAATAAAAATCCACTGTAATAAAAATCCACTCTTTTGCTAAAAGTCTTGAGATTGGGTGCTAATGGCCATCTGAACAACTGCCTGATCTCTTGAAGGGTATTTGCTGGGTGAAGTCTTTCTGGCATTTTATCCAGGAACAGCAAGACTCTAAATACTCAGTGAAGTCCACAAACAGTGTAGTATGTATACAGTACTTCAAGTTCTAGGTTTGTCAGTTAGCCACACACATTTTTTTTTTGACTTCAGTGGAATATTTCTTCTGTTACTTCATTTCCAGAAGAAACATTTAAATAAAGCTTTATAACACTGTAAGCTTTTTTTTTTTTTTTCCCAGTAAACAGAAACTGATTTTAGATAAGGAAAAACTTAGAATCCATTGAGCTTACCCTTCAGAGTGAAATCTGTTTCACCCTTCTACTGAAGTAACATGACCTTTTCGGAGAAAGCAAAACTTGATAGTATAGCTAACATGAAGGGTTAAAAATATTGCAAATACTTCAATTTTTCCCTAATTCTTAGGTTTTATAATTTAAAATACATTGTATTTTGCTTTGTATACCCATAATTATAAGCACCTCCTTGAAAGAGGAGCAAGGTCTGTTCATCAGGAGCCTTCCAAGCAAGATAATTTCTAAGAGATTTGTTAAACTGTGCTTATTCATACATTCTGACTACCTGCTAATCCTAGTTAAATGCTAAAGGTGGAATTCTTGTTTGTCATCCTTCCCCTAGTTGGGCTGATTTCAGTGCAAGTTCAGAACTCCAGCTCCGAGTTTGTTTGCCTGCAGAGCCATAGCTGTTCAGCTTAGCAGAAAGTCATGAAGATACAGCATAGGCTAACAGAAATAGTGTTTCTGTAGACAGAGTTACATGGCAAAGCTTGAAAGTTGTGAAAAGTTGCTTCTAAAATCTGTTTTCACTATTGTCTTTTCAGCTGTGCACTTCCATGAGCCTCATGTCTCTATTTGTCTCATATTTCTTTTCATTATTTGAAAACTATTAGAACTGATTGTCTGAATTATTAATCTTGGTGTAACACCACATAACTTTTAAGATTCAGCTGGACAGGGTGCTGGTCCAGCTTGTCTAGACTGTGCTTTTGCCAAGAAAGGTTGGACCAGATGATCCTTGAGGTCCCTTCCAACCTGGTATGCTATGATTCTATGACTATTAATTGTTTGCACTGCTTCATACGATGTCATGTATTCTAGTAGAAACCCTATAAAGAGCTTGAATTAAGTGATCAGCTCTTGTGCTTGTCTGCTTGCTTACATGCAGCGTAGCTAAGTAGGTCTTTATTCTCCTTCACTGAGATTCAAGGCTCAAGCTCTTGTTCTTTGTATGATAATTTGTTGGGAGTGGAAGGAAGATGTTACTTATCTCTTTTCTTTAATCTCTCACCAGAGAATTCAATACATATCTGGTGGTTTTCATCAAATCATTTCTGTTCATGAGAGCTCTGCATGTCCAAATAGCCTAGACAATTCTTTTGTGACTACTGCTGATACAATTAGGGCAAAACTGACTTTGACTTTCTCCCCAGCCCCCCAAAAGTGAGAGATCAGTAACATAAACTGGAATCAGTTCTTATTGAATATGAAAGGAAGGAGAGCAGTGACAAAAATACACTTCACACCTGTTTCAACAGGAATATATTTACCTTATCTGAATTACTCATTGTCATCTATTTCTCTCATCACTGTCAAAGAGAAGCAAGAATGGTTTGGGGATTTTCTTTGGCAACAGTTTTTATTTTTTTGGGGGGTGAGGGGAGGAAGGCACAGGGAATGAGAGGCGGTCCCATTTGTTCTGTTTATTCCCTACTTTGTTGTCTTCTGAGTGTAAATGTAATGAGTCAATTTTGTTTGGCATCCTTTTGTGTATCAGAATTCTGTTTAGCACTGTATAACATGGTATTGTCCTCAGTGAAACTTTTTAATCCCTTGCTCTGAGGTACAGGGAGTGTCTGCTGCTTTTGTTGAGGATGTCAGAAGCTTGCAGTTTTTCTTGTGATAGATTAGGAGAGCATGTTTGCCTAGTTCTTCTCTATGGGCATGAAAAATCTATGCATTTGTAGTGTTATTGCTTCTTGAGAATTTATTGCTGTTAGAACAGGTTTCTTAGAAGGAGGCAAAAAGCCTTGCTGTGCTAGAGCTTCATCCTTTTATTATCTGCAGGTCACACATGCCAGGTTCAATGAATGACCTTTTCTAATTAAATCTATATTTACTTCCTGCAAACAGTAGGAATCCTTATGCAATGACTTCTGTTTCAAGGAATACTGAATGATTAATGGTGAATGATTATTGAGTGATATTTAATATTGTTAGTAGGTCAGATACATACACGTTGAATAAAATGTCTTCTATATTTCTGTCTTATAAAAACTTTGTAAATGTTACTATGCTTTTGGCAGAAAGGCAGTTTCAAGTAAAAAAAATCTTGCTGCATACATGCAAAACTTAATCTCTGCTACTAACTATGTTGCATAGTGTTTTAAGACCCGTATCCCATCCTATTAGTTCCTTCCAAGCATGCAGTACTGACAGAGCTTACCCTCTTATTAAGATAGCGTCATGTCAAGCCTGAGCTGGTAGATGAAACACACTGATAAGTAAATATGGTAAAAAGAATACAGTGATGCATTTTCTTTGTAATCTTTCCAACTAATAAGAGAAGGATGAACATATACCTTTTAAAGACTTCTTTTGTGGGGAGAGGAGGTGAAAAATTAGCTTTTCATGTTTTCCAGAGAGGTTGTGCTGTTTCCATCCTTGAAGGTTTTCAAGACCTGTCTAGAAAAAACCCTAGAGCAACCTGGTCTAATCTCATAGCTGACCCTGCCTTGAGCAGGAGGTTGTACTAAAGATCTCTCGAAGTCCTTTTCAGCCTGAATTATTCTATGATTCTAATATATAACTAGAATGTTTCTAAACTTCAAAGTTTCACTCTAAAGATACACTTTAAGGTTTCAAAGAAACTAGAGAATCAGAACTTCATCTGCTCTTCGTCAGATTTGTTCTAAGAGTTTCAGAGTAAACTGTACTATCTAAATGAAATCAAGAGTTTATTAATTAAAAGCTTTTAAGAGAAATTCCTAAAATGTGTGGAATGAGAAGAGAGCATTACCATGGAAATCTAGAAAAGATTCAGTTGTATTGTGGATGGGTATAACTGAATTTTGTGGCCTTGGCACAGGAGTGATTTCTCAGTATGACACTCCTCTGCTTGCCATAGAATGATAGAATGGTGTCCTACTGACATGTTCTGCAGTTCATCTCTCTGCTGCTAGATTTTAATTTCTAGGTCCCTGAATATTTTCAAGCAGAAGATTCTGCATGATACTTGTGAGAAAGGTGTTTTCACAGGAATGTCGTCATTGCCCAGTCAGTTATGCTGACTTACTCATTGTACAATTGAGTTGGATGTTTTACTGGGTGTTGTCATACCTTGGCCACAGTAGATTACTTTTGGAAACAAGCAAAGGAAGCTCACTGTGTATTCTAGCAGAGCTTCTACTGCAAGGCAGAGCCTCTAACTTGTGATTCCTTAAGAACAACCATTAGTAAAGTCCTCAGAATTCTCTACTGTGCTGTTTTTTATTGTAGTATACCCAAATCCAAATCACTTTTCTGCGTTTTCTTCTCTTTATTAAATGTGTTGCTTTTTTTGTCGTATTGTTCACAAACTCTGTATTTGTAGTTTGTTTCTACCTAGGTGCTTTTTCCTTCTTCATAGTTTGGTCCCTTCTGTGATTTCTAGATGGTGTGATTGTCTCTCTTAAAATTACTCTTCCTAAAAGTGAGCTAACTGAGCTAACCCAAGAAAAGGCATAGCTCTGGCGTTAGAGTAGCAGAGCAGGAACTAAATAGATGTTATTATGACTAGCAGTGAGTATTTTACTGAGAGGTATGTTTTAAAATGCATCATTAATTTAATTTCTACAACCTCCATAAGAAAAAATGTGGAAAAAAAAAAGCAGTTTTAATTGACAGCAAAGCTCACCAAAATATTCTTTGCTCACCTTAATTACAAAAATCCATATATATGACCCTGGGTTATACGGATATTTGGGTTGGTGACAGATTCTGACTATCAATGATCACTGCAGTGTATTTGTTCAGAAGAATAAATGTTAATTAATTGTTGTTTAAACTTCTGTGTTTATAGAAAATTCCATTGTGTAATTTATTTTCAGGTTTTTAATGCAAAAACAGCAGAGCTCTTGAGTCATCATCAAGTTGAGATAGAGCAGAAATTCCCCAAAGAAGGGTATGAATTTTCTCTAGTTTTTTTGTTTGTGTACAGTTTTGTAGAACTTAAATTTTTTAGTTGTGACTGATCACAACTGAAGTTGATTAGTAATTATTAAGAACATAGTATCTGCTATAAAATATTGTGTAGTAGGGGAAATAGTATTAAAAAGGACACATGGGTGTCTAGTATGTGTTCTCAGTTACGTAAACTAAAAATATTTTGTGTTTTACTCTGACTATTCATTAACATATCTAAAGTTTTAACATTAAAGATTGAAACTAAAGTTTAAACAAGACTTTAAGTTTGCTTTAAAGTGGTAAGTTTGCTTTCAATTATTACAATTTAATCATAGTCTTCAGCTTAGTCCATAGAAATTGTTTGGTTTGTTCTCTTAGGCATTTTTGTTTATTTGTTTCTTCTTAACTGACCTACCATTTTGCTGCCAAAGCCCTCTGTGCAGAATAAACCAAAACAAATGTCTTTGTTTTCTGCAGATAGTTTTCTTGTGAAAATACAGCTTACTGTTTAAAAAGGGTTGGAAATTAATTACATTTTTTCTGTATATGTAAAACATATACTTTGCAGTTAAGATTGTGACAAAATGCTCAGCTGTTTTTTCAGACTAGAATTTCTTTTTTTTGCCCTAAATGTAATTTTTTGTCTTTTTATTAACTTGTGTTTACTTTTTATTAAAGATGGGTAGAACAAGATCCAAAGGAAATATTAAAGTCTGTCCATGAATGTGTTGAAAGGACCTGTGAGAAACTGCAACAACTGAACATAGACATCACCAACATAAAAGGTATTCCTGGTATCTAAGGGTAACCAAGGGCTTTAACATACTCATCGTTGAACAAGACAGATTCTCTAGTTTTTAAGTAAGTCAATAAAAAGAACAGTGACAGCATGTGCTGGCCTCAAAGAAGATGTTAAACTGGAATTGAAAGCAGTTTGGGAGGAATAATGAGAAAATAAGTCTGTTGTGTATATTAGCAATGCAAAATCTACAAAGTAGACTTAACCTAATCTTGGAAAATCACAGAGGCAAGTGGCGGATTAAGAAATTCTGAAATTTAAATTAGGACTTAACAGGAACAGACAGTTTCCCTGTCAGTGTTGTTGCTGGCTCCACTTGTGAAAAAAAAAAAAAAAAAAGAGATTTAGAGTGCATAGATTAAACAGCAAAAGTTGAATGATGAGTTTTTAGAAGTACCATTTCTAGATCATAACGTGGAAAAGTTGGAAGCTTTTTATTTCCCATTTACTTTCCTCTTCTCCTTACCTGTTTTCCACTTCACCTTTCCCTACCCTCCTTCACCCCCGAAAAGGGTAAAACAAACCTTCTGAAAAGGATACTTCTTTCTATTTTGTCCTGAAGCCATTGGAGTCAGCAATCAGAGAGAAACAACAGTGGTTTGGGACAAGACAACTGGAGAACCTCTTTCTAATGCTATTGGTAACTACTATATTTTCTGAGTATGTAATATCATAAAATTAGAGTGTTGTAGAAAAGTGCTTTCCTAGTATCCTGTGCAGATCTCATTGTGGCCTAGCCTACTAACTTGTTTGATTTTTTGATATCTGTTTCATAAGTTGTGTGTTTGTGTACATCATAGCAATTTTTAAAAAGCCTATTCTGTTAAAATTTTTACTTACTAAATTGCTTTATGGGCTTTTAACAACAAAAAAACCCCAATGTTCCTGAGGGGTTTTGTACATCCCTGGCATATAATGAAGCTCTGACTTATAGAATCATAGAATGCTTTGGGTTGGAAGGGACCTCAAAGACCCATCTAGATCCCACCCCCCTGCCATGAGCAGGGATACCTTCTGCTAGACCAGGTTCTTCAAAATCCCATCCAACCTAACCTTGAACACTTCCAGGGAAGGGGCATCCACAGTTCCTCTGGGCAGCCTGTTCCAGTGCCTGACCACCCTCACAGTAAAGAATTTCTTCCTTATATCTAATACAAATCTACTCTCTTTCAGTTCAAAGCCATTACCCCTTGCCCTGCTACTACATGCTCTTGTAAAAACTCTCTCTCCAGCTTTCTTATAGGCCACTTTAGCTACTGGGAGGCTGCTATAAGGTGTTCTCAGAGCCTACTGTTCTCCATGCTGAACAACCCCAACTCTCTCAGGCTGACCTCACAGGAGAGGTGTTCCATCCCTCTGATAATTTTCGTGGCCTCCTCTGGACCCTCTCCAACCTGTCCATGTCTTTCCTGTACTGAGGACCCTGGAGCTGGACACAGTGCTCCAGGTGGGGTCTCACAAGAATGGAGTAGAGGGGGAGAATCATCTCCCTCGACCTGCTGGGCACGCTTCTTTTGATGCAGCCCAGGCTACAGTTGGATTTCTGGGCTGCAAGTGCACATTGCTGGCTCATATTGAGCTTCACATCAACACCCCCAAGTCCTTCTCCTCAGGGCTGCTCTCCATCCATTCTCTGCCCAGCCTGTATTTGTGCTTGGGATTGTGCTTCCCCATGTGCAGGACCTGCACTTGGCCTTGTTAAACTTCATGTGGTTCGCACAGGCCCGCCTCTCAAGCCTGTCAAGGTTCCTCCGAATGACAATCGCTTCCTTTTAAATGAAGTAGCTTGCTGAATTTTCTGGATGCTCTTGATTTAACTTTAAAGGAAAAATGTGTTAAATAGGTTTAATGACTACTTGTTGATTTGGGTGTTTATTTTTAACTTACCTTGGCTTTTCAGATTATATCAGCTGAGAAATGATAATTGTTTAGATTTGCTCTTTTAGGCCATGTCAAGTACCAGATTTAGTTTAACATAGTATCACTGAAAACCGAGGACTTCTCTGTATTCAAATAGATGTTGTTTACAGTGTTGTCTCAAGTCCAGCTGTACCTTCATAACTCTGACATAGCACTTTAGTCCAAAGTTTTCATAGAAATAGTAAATAATCAACCTGCTGTTTGTTTTAGCTTCCTAGTTTAATGACAGTCATCTGCTGTAAACAAGGTAGTTTTAATCATTTGCATATGCTCTGGTGGAGAAAAGTAGATATCCTATTATATGGAAAATTCTGTTAGATTTCTCAAATCATTTGTTCTTCTAAATCAAATGAGTTTATCTAAACATTTTTAATTTTTGCAACACTACATTAAAAATACAATGGTAATACAATATTCTTTCAACTACATGAAAAACTAAAAATAAAGGCAGGGGTTTACTGGAAAGAACTCTAGTTTTGTAGAAGCAGCTTCTACATGTCGCTTTTCGTGTATTAAATTAGGTGATCAGTTAATTTTATTTGTGTTTTTAGTATGGCTTGACCTGAGAACCCAGTCAACAGTTGAACGACTTCTTAAAAGAATTCCAGGAAAAAACAAAGCATATTTTAAGGTAAGAGATATTCCAGAACTTTTAAATAGTAGCTGAACTCTTATCACTAAAGCATATAATGTTTTGGAGATGTGTGCTTAGAATTCCCCAAAACCAAGTCAGTCAGTTCTAGCTTCTAGTCCCTCTTAGCTTGTCGAATAATAAAAAATGTGCATAATACTATACTGCAGATCTGAGACTGGAAAATGTTTGTTTTCCTCAAAATAAGTGGTTAACATTCCTTACCTATCTCACAAGAGAAGTTAAATTAGTAATGGGTAGTAAGACTTAGTCATGTGCTACCTGTCGAATGATAAGTAAGCATCACACACAAAAATTAAGAGCAAGTAGAAAAAAAGTTTGGAAAATAATTTATTGATGTGAAATTTATTATCCTTTCTTATTTTATGCCTTAATATTGAAATTAATTGCAACCAACCTGAGAGCTAGGAAGATATTTTTTTGAAGAGCAAATTAATTCTTTTTTTTATATATGTTTGTGTATATACATACAACAAATTGGAACAAAATGCTTGCAAAAAGGTGTCATATTGTGATTTATATTTTCCTTTGTTGATTGTATAAATATTGTGTATTTTGTATACTGTGTATTTTCCTGTAGCCAGGAAATGTATGTCACAAAGCATATAAACTTATTTGATTTTTAATTTCTAATAGAATACAAATTTGATCTTTCCTGGGTCCTGCAGCTCATTTTTGTTGGCATTACTTGCTGTCTAGTCATAGCCTAGATAAGACAGGACTTCTGCAAACAACTATTTTGGCATAAATGGTCTTTGAACTGCATGTAGATCAGCTTTGATCTTTGTCCATCAGTGCACTGTTTATTTGATATTGATATTTTGAGACTTGTGTATTGTATCTTTAATACTTATTTAAAGAACAAGCTTGTGTCATTTCTCTGAGATTTGTGTCTTTGGTTTTTGTCTTATTATCACAATTTTACATAGAACTACAGTATTCATGGAAAAGATACTTGCGTGATCTCAAGTTGGACCAGGGAAGGTTTAAGATTGGATATTAGGAAAAATTATTAACAGAAAGGGTTGTCAGGCATTGGAACAGGCTGCCCAAAGAAGTGGTGGAGTCACCATCCCCGGGAGTGTTTAAAAGACATGTAGATGAGATTCTTGGGGGCATGGTTTGGTGGCTGACTTGGCAGTGTTAGGTTAACAGTTGGACTCAGTGCTCTTAAAAGTTTTTTCCAACTAAGATGATTCTGTGATTCGATGATTAGAGGTTTGCGTTTTGTTTTTTTTTTTTAATTTTACAGTCTAGAACTGGTCTTCCACTTAGCACTTATTTTAGTGCAGTGAAACTTCGATGGCTTTTGGATAATGTGAAAGAGATTCAGCAAGCAGTTGATGATGGAAGAGCTCTATTTGGGACTATTGATTCATGGCTTATATGGGTATGTATTTGTGAGTTTATTGTCACTTTTTAAAATTAATTGCCACATCATGTGAATGTCTGTGCAAAGTACTGTGACACATGATGCAGACTGATCACACAGTGATGTCAATACAAGCCACTAAAGGAATTCCACAAGCCACTAAAGAAGTTCCTTACAAGATGAACTTTTACTGTCCCTGTATTGCTGTATTTTTTGTAGATGCCTATGTGTAGTTTACCATTTATACATTGCTGTAAACTTTTGCTTATGCTTTTGGAAAAATCTCAGATTTCAGAAACATATTAGCCGCCTTTGCAATATAAGAATCCAGGAGGTACTGCTGTACCCTTATTACCTCTCCCATGGCTTTTTTTCTGCTACCTCAGGTCTGCCTCTTCAGTTGTTGCAGAAATATTGGAGTTTCCAGTCCCACACTGAAAGCTTTGTGAATGTAGAATAGTTATTTTGTAATTTGTTACAGTAAACCTGTATCTTTTTCTTGGTGAGAACTGTTGATATTTTTTTGTTTAGTGTTTGACAGGTGGAAAGAATGGAGGCGTTCACTGTACAGATGTAACCAATGCCAGTAGGACAATGTTGTTCAACATTCATTCCTTGGACTGGGATCCTGAGCTCTGCCAGTAAGCTCAGTTTTTCAGTAATAGTGTTATTTAAATAGATTCTGTAAGTGATGTGTAAAGAAAATAATTTAATAGTAAGAAGGTCTTATCTAGACTAAGATCAGCAATTACTGTTGTATTTACTGTTAACATTCTGCAGATGTCCAAATTACAATTGTCTAGATTAATTAAAACAATGAGAGCCTTGATTTTTTTTCCGAAAGGTGGAAGACTGGTTCATGAAGCAATGACATTTAATAATTTCTTTATTTCGTAATCAATTTTTTAAGGCAGTTACAATGATAGTGTCTCTGTTTAAAATTGTATTTATTAATAACAGTATTAGAAAGATGTTTTGAGAAGAGGAATGACTTCCCACATGAAGGACTTGGATATGTCTTCAAAATATTCAAATGTATGCTGTTTTACTCTGTAATTCAGTGTCGCTATAACAAGTGGAAAAACACAGTGATGGATTAAACCCTAGAAATAAAGCTTCTTTTATATTTTTTCTCCACTGCTTAAACTTATGTAAGAAAATAAATGCAAAATACTTTCTGATTTAGCTCTGATGATATATATAAATTGTTTTGTATTACGTTCAGGTTCTTTGATATTCCTATGGATATACTTCCTAAAGTCCGAAGCTCCTCTGAGATTTATGGCCTGATGGTATGTTTTCTTGTGTATGTGTGTGAAATTAATCTTTTAAAAATATAACTATCTATATGTATTTGACAGAATTGTCATAGATTAAGACCAATGGCTTTTTCTAGACCAGTATTGTTTATGTTTAGTATGTCATTATCTACTATTATGTAATATTATGTGATGTTGAGTATCTATTGTTTTCTCTTCTAAGTGTCAATTAGACAAAACAAGATGGGAGAGGTTTTTGATAAGGATAAAAATTTGGGGGTTTTATTACAATTACTTATCGATTTAGGAACTAGCCATCAGGATGCAATATATTATCAGTAGATTAAAGCAATGGGATTGCTGTTATTAGAGCACATTTTTTTTTACTTCTTGTATAACTGAAGAGATAAAAGTCACTAGTGAAGTCTTCATGATCTAAGAAGACTGGACAAGATGTGTAATGTCTTATTTCCGCATAACTAAAGGCAAGATTACTCACTTTCCGTGAACTGGAAAATTGCAAGCAACACCTTCGATTGCCTTCTTTTTGAAAAATAAACTCCTCTTGCTGTGTGTGTTTACATAGCACTCAGTAAAAAAAAAAAAAATAAAAAAATTTGGACTATTATGATATCTTTGTAATCACACTGCTTCCAGTGCAGCTGTGAATACTACTTAGGAGTAAATCATTAGTTGTTATTGTGGGGCTGAAGTTTCAAGTTTACTTTGATGCAACACCAACTCTTTGGATACAGTGGCATCTAATTTATTCTTAAAAGCTTTAGAATTGGATAAACTGGATGTTGTGATTTTACATGCTTTTTCCTGCTAGTTTGTTCTATTCTTTACTAAGAACATACAGGCATTTTGTAATTAAGTTATGATTTTTTTTTTTAATGTAACTCTAGCTTGCCTGGAATGTAAGTATTTTGCTAATCTGTTAGTGTAGATGCCAGTAGAAGTCGTTGCTGACTTCTATCAATGTGAAAGTCAGATGACAGTGGGTTATAGTAAGCTGAATGAGATAAATGGAAAAAGATAATACCTGGCCAGGGAAACAGAATAGCTGGTCACTTTAAACGTGAACATTTGTTTCTCTTCCTCCTTCCATTTTTTTTTTTCTTTTTTCTTCCTTTTGCTGACTGTAGAAAATCTGTTCTAGCCTGGTGAGTAGAGGCTTCAATTAGGCTGACCACCCATGTCTTATTCATTCTGTTCAGATGCTGTGCATTTCCATTGGTTTAAGGATTAGTAAAAGCACACTTTCTAGACCAATAAATTTGGAAGGTATTTCCAAATTTGAGATACTATGATTAGAGTTCATGCCAAAGGTGTTTCTAGAATGTCTCGTTGCATGTTTTTGCCTTAATTTGTGGGCTGTTGAATGTTTATTTTTATAGTGATATAAAAAAGTACAGCTACTGGCTAATAAATGTTGTCTGTCTCATTTTATAAATGAGAAAAGTGGGCCATTCTCTCTACAAACATTCATTCTATTGTAATGAAACATCATATTCATGGAGGGTTTTTAAGTGCATTTATAAACTGTTACCTTGAATCCAGTTAATTAAAATGAGAATTAAAGAAAAAAGATTCAGATTGGAAATGCACTTGCATGACTTCACTGGAAATGCATTTTCACAATCGCACAAAGAAACAATTTAAATAAAGAAGTAAAAATTGTCAGGATATAAATTTCCTATGATAACTATTGCAGGAAAAACTACGTGGTAGTGTATGGAGGAAATTATGTATGAGACTTAAAATGCTGTATCTTAAAGTTCAGCATCTGTCTTTGCTTAGTGTGTCATCACAATCACTTTTTTTTTTAGTCACTTTACCATTTTGTACTTTTGCATTTTACACTTGATGCTGACTGCACAGATTATGCTGAATCTCATTTTCTGTATGCTGTTATTGCAACAAAATTTATATTAAGAACTGTTGAGCTGACATAAAACATACCTGTAAATTTCCTGCTCTCTTTTTTTAGTGTTTTAGGCATGAACTGCATTAAGCTGAAGTCCAATGTACATGTCAACTGAACCATGTTGCTTACGTGACCCTTCTTTGTTTTCCTTTAGTATTACAAGTTTAGCTTCTTTTTCATTGCTTAAATTTTAGTAATGGCAAGCTGATTTGTAGCTTTTCTTTCTCTTTTTGCAAATCAGAAATCTGGAGCTTTGACAGGTGTACCGATTTCTGGGGTAAGTCCTACTTCAACTCAGATTCTGGCATGAGATCCTGATACTGCATGAACATATCTTCACTGGAAAAAGCTTTAAGATGAGTGAATCCCACTGCAAATTAAGTTGTTTGTTTGGTTTTACTTCATGCCAAGTATGAAATAAGCGTCTGAAGTTGAATTATTAATTGACTGGGTTCTTCATGATTAAGTTAAGGTCTGGCTGTGGAAATACAGCTGACAGCTTTAATGTGTATGAATGTTTAGTGCTGTTGGATATGTAGGATCTCTAAGTAAACTTACAAAATGGAAGCAATCTCTGTTTTATATTTGTATATAAAAAGAGTTCAGTACATACATAATCCAGAAATGTTGAGCAGATTCTCAGCTTCTTCCAACACAATATGCGTAAGGATATTAAATTTTAAATTTGATTTTTTTCAATTGTTCACCATAAGTGGTACAACACATTTCATTTGCAGTTCTTATGAAGAAAATAGTAGTAAAAAGCACAGGTTGTCTCTATAGAGATTTTCATTTGGCCAGGTGCTCCTAATAGGTTAGAACTAGAGTTAAATGCATATGTTCATGTTCCTTTCTCATGCATGTGATTCATGTAAGGATATTTGCTAAAATTAAAAAAAATCTCTCTTTTCAGTGCCTGGGTGACCAGTCTGCTGCTCTTGTTGGGCAAATGTGTTTTCAAGATGGGCAGGCAAAAAATACGTAAGTTATTATGAAAGCTGTAAGATAAACAGTATGTCACTGTTCTGTTTTGAATTTAGTATTATGTTCTCTTTCAAGCTAACTGCCAAATGCTTTTGTATTTACTACATAACTACAGCTCTACCTCTTGACTCTGTGTTGATCCACAAAATAAACAGTGCCCTGACTTTCATATAAAATAGTGCAGATATTAAAGTTAAATGGTTTGTGAGGCGTATTTTGAAACAAAGTCACTGTGAGGAAATGTCTGTGACAGGAGGTTTTACTTTTTCAACATTCTCCAAAACACGGTTGGAAACAGTTGCAGTAGCATTTAAATTGTGACCTAAAGTTAAACAAATACAGGCCATGTAAGTTAGATTACATAGACCTGAATAACAAAAAATCCCACAGCATTACTAGATGGGAAAGGTTCATTTCAGTTGCAATGCCTAGTTTTGCTTCTGTGTCTAGCTCAGTGTGGAGAATTTACCTTTTTTTTTTTTCCCTATTTCTCGACCTCTTAGTGTCCCTTGTTTAAAACAGCTGATCAGCTAAATCAGGCAACTGCTGTAATCAAACATTCATTTGAGGAAAAGCTCTCTGTTTAAATGATTTACTGTTCCATTTACAACCATGTACTTCACTGAGCATGTAGGTACATACACACAGTATTGGACTTTCACAGATTTAATTACACGTTAATCTGTAATTGTTGCTAGTTAACCTTCACCCTATTTTCTATATTTATACAAAAATGTAATGGCTAATGGCCTTGTATTTTAGCAAAATAAACATGGTTCTAAGTAATAATGTCACAAAGTATTTTTATAAGAAATACTTTTATAACAAAAGAGACCTTTTGAAAAAAATCCATCTAAACCAAAAGGTAAAGGTGAGAGTTTTTTAACCCCTTTGTGTTATTGCTTTACCCTTTTTTTCTCAAAATGTAACTCAAGACTTTCTCAATACTATATTAAGCTATTAATTTTCAAGGTAGGAAACTAGTGATTTCTTAGAATAATTTAGAGTGGATTCCTTTTACTGAACTGTGTCCTTATATATGTATGTACATATACATGTGATGTAGTCTTCAAATGAAAAACATGCCATTTTTAGAAATTTTTGAGCTGAATATGTTTAAAGAAAACCCCCTTCTTTGTGACATGAGCAAAGGTTTTTAAATTTTGCCCTTTAAAAGCATGAATTTTATATTGTGAAATATTTATTTTATAAAGTAGGTTTCATAATCAGCTTAAATTTAAGTAGGTAAACACTGCCACCAAAGAGGAATTGACACTTAGTTTTCAGCCATATTTGCTCTTTGATCAAGTATTACACAAAAAATAGCCAGAGAGAGAAGCGTGTGGCTAGATTTTTCAGCTGCAAGGCTGCATTTAAGTCAACATTTTGAGAATTATTTTATCATTAGTTAATAGTAACATAGCCTTCAAGGTACAAAAAGTGCTGTCTCGATTTTTCACAGGGGAGTCATGAACTGCGTTAACAGGTTATCCTTTAAACATTCTCGTTTTAACTTTCTTTGCTTTCATGCCAGGTATGGAACAGGATGTTTCTTGCTGTGCAATACAGGTCAGAAGGTCAGTTGCATTTTTTAGTTGTTCACTCTTTTTTTTTTACAATCTTTATTTAAGTTCTTGAGTACAACTCTATATTAGCCTTTCTTAAACTTAACTAGCAACAGTTATATCACTAGAGATAAGGAAAAGTGCATACTGAAATCTGGAAGAGTAGAAAGTAATAATGTGTTCACGGTGTTTCAGTAAGACTGTTTCCTAGCTCCTTAAGTTTCCAAAAAGAACTTTTCATAGCACATTTCTTGCTCTTTCCTTGTATATGTTTCTTAACTTCCCATAGAAGTGCTGAGTGATGTGTTACTGAACTACTTGCTTTTCTCTTTGTCTTGGCTATTTTATTTCTTCTCTTAATTTCCTCCCATAGTTTTCTTTGTAGTTAAAGTTGGGTAAATAATGCAAAGCTTTGGCTTGCTTCTCATTCACATCTCCTTCTAAAGAGCCCAAATTATTTGCTATAAGGACGCTGGAAAGATGTGAGGCAGCTTGTGGAAATGAGAATTCACACCAGTGAACTGAGGGTTCGATCTTAGCTGTTTATTAAGAGCAACTGATAATTTATTTTGTTTAAACTTCCCATATTTATTTTTTTCCTAGCAAAGAGTTTGTCTCGTGTTTATATTATCACTTGAATATTTGTATTTAAATATTTTCTGTCTCTGTTCATGCTTTACCTTTTCTGTCCCCTTTCCCAATTTAGTCTGTGCTTTCTGAGCATGGTCTTCTAACCACAATAGCTTACAAACTGGGCAGAGACAAACCTGTTTGTTATGCACTAGAGGTAAGTCCAGTAATTTCTTGCTTCTTGTAGTGCTACATGTTCTTGTTTACTTCTGTTTACTAGTATCTTTATGTTTTCTTCAGTTGCATGGAGATCAAAATAGCTTTGTGTTATAGCTTGCATGCCTCAAGGCTTATGTGTGGTTTAAGGCTTATGTGTGGTTTTGGTTTTCCCTATTTCCAATCCACATCACATAATCTAATAAAAATATTTATACATTGCATCATCTATATTTTCAGGGCATGATGGCTAACACATTTTTTCTCTTACGCAGTCTTCCAAATCTTTAAGAAATGTTACAAATAAATAAAAAAAGAAAAATGTTTATACTAAAATTGGTTTAAAAATAGGGAAAAAAGTACTAGTGTTTCAGTTATCTTCTGATGATAAAAGGCATGATTAAATGTCTTTGGTTTTTATTTCATTTTAATGGATTTTACTTCTAACTTTTTAAACTCACTCTAAATAAAATTTCTGATACAAGAATCCTCTAACAATTGAGTTCTTTTTACGTACTAAGACTTAGGTACCTACTTCCAGAATTTAGTTCCTCGGTTCTCTACACAGCTCTGAGGGCATCCAAATTCTGTAGAAAATTGGATTTTTACTATAACTTCAGGGTTCATTGTTCTAAAGCTCTGATTGTGAAGCACAGATCAGCTGAGCACATATTTGGCACCAAAGCTTCATCAAGATCAGTAGAATGATTATTCTTCCATCTGTGTTGCTTAGTGGGCTTGATCTAATAGGTATTCTCAAAACACACATACTGAGTTCTCTGCTGCCATTGAGCTTCTGTAGAGAGCCTATGTTTTCCATGTGAAACAGACAAAGACAACAGGCAGTTTTCTTTGCTGGCAGAATAGTTTGTGGCTTACAGTACTTTACTAGGCCAGGCTCATTTCCTTTTCCTTCCCTAAGGACAGTTAATCTTGCCTTTGTCATGTTCTGTCAAACTTCATGGTTTTAATTTTGTGCAGATATGTGAGAGGTGATTTTTATTTCTGCATGCTGAAACGCATGTATACTCACTTATTCCTCATCTCCAAGTCTTTAGCGATATTGTCTAAAGAAATGACCTCAACAGAAAATATTAAGTGTTCTTTCTCCTGTATCCATGCTTGAAATATCTACAATCTGCTGGTTGAGACACTTTCCAGAGAGGCAAGAAATGTGGATTCAGTCTTTTATCAAACTCATATCTTGTGAATGTAATACCTAGCTGGTTAGAAAACATCCATGGTCCTTCTAGCAATGGCTTTGAATGAAAATATAATGCTGCTCCCATTTTACTTGAAGCTTAGTCTACTAGACTTGAGACTGTCTCATAGAGAGGTCTATTTGGAACCATGCCATTCATCTATGGCATGATGGAGCCACTCAGTGCTGTTTGCTGAGGCAACAGAAAAATTTTGCTGGTAAATGCAAGTGCCTAAATTTTCTGTCTATCTGGGTATTTGTATTTAGACTCTAGACACAATCAGATTTTTAAATCAAAGCATAAAAGTCTTCATTTGTCAGAAAAAGAAGGCTGAGGCTACCCAACCATATAACAGTATATTCAGGGAAATACCTAAATTAGACAAGAAGACTGCTTCGGAAATGTCATGATAACTCCCCCCATGGACAAAATCATGCAATATCTACCTTTTCTACATGGAGCCTGTGTAACAGGCTGCTATTTTTACATGGCAGTCTCCAGCTGCCAAGAAACGTGATTTGGTTGTGAGAATTCTTGGGAGTGCTTTAGGCTATGACTGTCAGCCTGCAATTGGAGGCCACAGCTACCACTCCTCTCCAGTCCCATGAAAAGGAACATGAAGCTACCAGTTGTTGTCTCCTAATGCTGCAGTGATTTTTTTCCTTCAGGGATCCGTTGCTATAGCTGGTGCTGTTGTTCGTTGGCTGAGGGACAATCTAGGTATCGTTCAGACATCACAGGAGGTTGGTGAGTATTCTCAATTTGGACCTGTTCAGTTTCTTGAAGTTTTCTTTCCCAGTGTCTTGATAACTCTAATGTTGAATGAAAGCTCAAAATATTCAAGTAAAGAGAAGCTGGATGATGTATATATTTTGCTGTGCTGTTTATTGATATGTATTTCATACAGAATACCAGCACAGTCTTTGAAACCCTTTGCCAGCTTTGTTCTATTGCAGCCTGTACTTTTTAGTAGTTTTCCTAGCAAGCAGATATTCAGGCAGATACTATACTTAAAGCATATTTCCTGGTTTCGTACAGTATTGAATTTTCTGGAGCCAAGAGTGTTTTAGTCTCTATTACAGAAGTCAGAGCATGTTTGATCCTAAACGTACATACTCATTCTTGTCATAAACATGAGAACCTGAGGTCCTACATATGTAATGGTTTATATAGAAGGCTTCATATCCATTGAGTTAGGGACCTCGGTTTACAAAACTGCCTCTTAAAGGAATTGTGGAGGATGGCAGTCTGTTTTGGCTAAGAATACAGTAATACTTTAACATTTGGGTAGATGATGTTTTCTGCTTGAGCTGAACTGAAACAAGCTGGTGTGTAACATTATGAAAACCAGGAATGTATCAGACTCTGAAGAAGGAAAAAATGTCAGATGCTTGCAAGTGCAACAGTTTGACAATGACTGATATAATGAGATTTAGAATTTAAAAACAATTTGTTACATATTTTAATTGATATCTTATTCAAGGGTGGAAAAATTTGGAATTCAAATTTTACATAAAACTGACAGAAAAACAAAAAAAATTAAAACATTGCTCTGTTTTTCTTAAGAAAGCTTCACAGGTTATAGAGAAGAATATAAACTACTGTCACATGAGTTAGCCAGCTGTTGAAACACTGCAGCACCTGTTGGCTTTACAAGTTTGACTAGACCTTTAGAAGGTTCGAGTTTCAAGAACTTCAGTCTTGTCAGAGTTGTAGAGTCATATGTATGAGACTTCACCATCTCTTCATGGTTCCCTCAACACATCCTTCCTTCTTCCTTCTCCTTTCACTCCCTTTTTGAATTGAGTCTGTATGAAACTACCATTTTAAAGATTTTGAATAAGTTTTCCTACTTCTTTCCTCTACTGTTATGCTTCTCTGATCAATGCAAACAGAAGAAATTTACAAAAGCAGAAAAAAATACTTTCTTGTTATAGGAAGGAGCTGCACATTAGCATTACTTCCTTTGTAGTTCTAGATGTTTTAATGTAATTTTTAAAAATACAAATACTTTAATATTGAGGAGTTAGTTCAGTTATCCAAAGTTATTACTCAGATATTAAGAAACTTCAGATATCCTTGTAGGTTGCCTTGTGATTACATATGTAAGCTGAGAATTTAGAACTCTAAATCCGTTTGAAATTAATGGGAATGTAGTTCTTATCTCCCTTTGGTCTTGATCCAGTTTTACTTGCTTGCCTTGACTTAAATGCAAGTCAAGTGTGACCTCCTGGACTGCTTTGAAGGTTGCATTCTTTACCCACAGGATGCCCTTTGAAAACCACAGAGAATCTAGGTCAGAATATTGAGTACACAGTTTTGGTGTTTAGTTTTGAGTTTTCTGTTTACATTCCCACAACTCCCTCTGACCTGTCTACCATTCATGTTGCTGCAAATGGACAACTAGTTAATGAGGAGCAGAGTGCTGGAGTTACTTGTATTGTCTAACTGTATGTGGCTTATTTTTGTGGCTATCTCACATACTCTGAATATTTTACCTACTTAAATAATAACACCTGTAAGTATCATATTTAAGTGCTGGTACATTTATGAAAAGCTAAGTGAAGACTGTTTGTGTGTGTGCCTTAGAAAAACTGGCTGCAGAAGCAGGGACTTCTTACGGCTGCTACTTTGTGCCAGCATTTTCAGGACTGTATGCACCATACTGGGAACCCAGTGCAAGGGGGTAAGAATCTGACTAAACACTGCATTTACAGAGAGATTTAATGTTTTTACAAATACTGCTGCTAGTCCTTCCAGGTATGTGAAATTGTTCTTTTTGTTCCTTTGACCTGTGTCGATATATCACTGTCAGTGGTATTTTCAAGTAACTACTGTGTTTTGGTTTTGTATTTACTCTGTTCAAAATAGCAGCTGCAACAGGGAGAAAAAGAAGGATTAGCTAGCTCAGCTACTCACCCTGCTCTCCCTCTCCTCTCCAAAACAAAAAAATGGGGACAAGGGGGAGGGAAAACGTTTGGTCTGGGTTGTGCATTTCAGGGGACAAGTGCAAGATAGTTCCATCATTCTTGCTGCTAATGGTGCCAGCTATTTTCCTGACACATTTCTGGTTCTGTAAGGATTTTCATCTCACTAAAGAGAAAGAGGAGGTCTACATACCTGTGAGCTGCCAGGCAACAATAGTAGAAAATGAAGATTTCAGAGTTGATGATTTTTTTGAGCGCTGTTGCCCATGGCTGCTGCATTCACTGTATCAAATGGTACAGGCTACTTAATTCCTCCCCACTAAATTCTCCCCACTTCTCCCTCTCCTTCCCCTCATGTCCAGCTTTCTTTCCAGTCTATCGAATACTCTCCTTCCGGTCCCTTCCCTGGGTTTTAGGACTTAACTAGCTGTTCCTCATTAGAGCTACTAGTTCAAACAGTAGCCTTCTATTTGTCTTTTCTGCTATTGTGCTTGCCTACTGTTGCTGGAATCACAACGTGCCGTGGGAGTCACAGAAGCATAACAAATTTGAATACAAAATAACTTAAAAGAATATCTATCTCCCAAGGTTTTGAGTAGTTGCGTCTTTAGAATTTCAATGCCTTTTGCACGTAAGGAAGAAAAAAATCTTGGCTTTAGATCTTTTTACAGTTTTTCAGATCACAGAGCTTAAGTTTTTCACTGTTAAAAGCTGATCCTTGGAGTGGCAACAACTAAAAATGTCCTTTAAATATCTTTGAACTTGCACATATCCAACACCAAATATAGCAGCATTTCTGTGTAGTACAATACTGTTCCTTAGATGTTTAAATAGAATAAAAGGATGATTATTTAGCTCTGCAGTTTGGTGTACATTGGCAGAATTCAGCTTACTCATGGTTAAATCTAGCATAATTTCCATATCCAAAAATCTTTGAAGGTGCAGAAGCAACTAATGATCAGAATAGATCTGAAAACAATGTTAAGCATTTAGAGCACAGCACTGACCCCACTGGACTTTTCCTTAAGAACTGAAAGCACTAGAGAATTTATTAAGATTTTAGTCATAGGTAATATAATTTTTTAAAGAAAAATCAGCCTTGATCATACATTTCCTTTTCATAAAGGAAGACCAGAATCTGTGTGTGTACTTATGCGTGTATGGGTGAATATGTACCCATTTGCATGCAGACTGGCAACCCGTTTTAATTTCTAGCAATTGTATTGGATGGACATTGAAAGCATATTTGTCAGGAAAACTGGGATTAAAGAGTTTAAAGAGAAAAAAGCTTTTTAATATTAAAAAACAGTCCTCACACAATAGAACTGAGTGAGCTTTGAATTAGAAGGCCTGTGTCTGAAGTAATGATGTATGGTAAAGAAGTATGTCCTAACTGTTTTTTGTTTGTTTTTAACAGTATTATCTGTGGCCTTACTCAGTTTACAAATAAAAACCACATTGCCTTTGCTGCACTGGAAGCAGTCTGCTTTCAAACACGAGAGGTAAGGACAAATTTGGTCCTAAATTCATTGCAAATTAGGGTGATAACAGGGACTCTTCAGGAAGATTAATCATATGCTTTGTATTGTACTTTGATGCTGTTCTTTATGTGGTGCTAATGTTGAAAAACTCTTTCTGTGGGCCTACCTACAATGATGAGGTTGGGTGGTACATTATTTTGGGATGGCAATGCTGCTTTTTATCAGCACTTAGAATAAGGTGAATGTATTTTGTGAATATTTTGAGAGCCAGAACATAGAAACATTAAACATTAAACGATGAGGCCTGTTCCGTAACTAAAAAGTTGTGTTAGCATAGGAGACTACATTTTATATTGTCTGCTGTGACAGGGATGGCTTATGTTGCTTCCAGTACACGAGAACAAAAATAAGTTTAAGCAAGATGGGAGCAAACATACCAAAGGAAATCTGGACTCACCTCCTGCCTGTTACATCTTGTATTGCCTTTGCTGCATTCTGCAACAGCAAACCTAAATTCTCACAGAAGAAATGAATCCTCCAGTCAAATCAAAGGGGTTGATATCAGTATGTTCTGAGTGTTAGAACCTTTGTATCACCATCTGTTACCAATTTACACCCCCTGTGTTCCATACAAATACAGGAGAAAATGAAATCCCTAGACACCAAAGGGTAACAGTCAAACCTTGATTTGATTGCGTGCTTTTAAACTGTAGCTATTTAAAGATACTGAGTTTTAAAATAACACTCAGCTAAAACTGTGTGAGAGGAGGAAAGCAACTTGCTGTTTCGTTAGTAACATAGAATAGAGTAAAAAATAGTCATCTAGAAAAAGACAGCCAGAAATTTCACCCAGATGTCTGCTTTTGAAGCTGTGCTAAGCAGCCTCTGAGCCCTCAGAAGGTCTTGAAGGAGATTGGAAGCTTCTGGTACTAGAAGTCTGGGTAAAGTCCCAGGGAACTGAACTGATAGTTTAGTTTGTTGTGTGATCCTCTCTTTCCTTGTGCCTCCTCCCATCCATTCCTTTTCATGTGTCAGCTCAATTAACTTTCCAGCAGGAAATTATCCCTCATTTTGCTGGGCAATTTTTCTGCTGGATTAATGACCTCAGCTACCTCATAGAGGAGTGTAGCAAATATCAGAACAAGAGATAGGGTGTGTGGCTGGGAGTAGGGGGAAGAGGAATAAAGCTCTCAGACTGAGCGAGGGTGAAATTAACTGAAAAGATTTAATACTTCCTCATACTTTAGCCAATGTGCTTTTATCACAATGACAGGAGTGCCTAATCAGGTCTCTGGACACGCTTAAATTAGTTGATTAAGTCCTAGTGACACAGGTAAAATATATGTACATTTTTCAAAGACACGTTGTTAGTTCTGTCTTGTCAGAAACAAAGTTCTTTTGTTTTCATTCCAGTTAAAATCTTTTGTATCCTTCAGGAAAACCTTCACATTTCATCTTCATTGGAGTTTTTCTTGTTTTATTGTGCCATCCAATCCTTCAAAGTCTCTGTTCCTTGTTATCCAAAAAGCTCCTTCCTTGTACAGACAGATGACACTTGTTTTTTATTCCAGAAGGGATTATGGGAAAATAAGCAATTTTTCAGTTCTAGGAGCTGTACAGTGCTGTCATTAGATTAAACTTACATACTTGAATACCTTATTCTTCATCCTAGCTCAGTACAATAGGGATAGCAGCATCATGATCATGATTTGTTTTATTCCTTCATCCCTTCTGGATTTCTAGCATTCTTTTCTTTGTTTTAGTCTCTACTGAATGCATAGTATGATACAACACACTCTTGCACAGCGATAAAAAAAGCCAGAGCCTCCAGCAGTGTCTGTATGTAAAGCTGAGATTATGAGGCACTGGTGAAATTCTGAATCATAAAAAAGACAGATGGGATCATCACAGACAAATGTAAAATGATGCAAGTGAAAGAAATAAGTGGTGGAGAACAGTACTAGCTTAGTAGTATCAGCAAACTTTGCTGCTGTGCTATGAATCCTCTTTTCCAGGTTATTTCTGATGCGTTGAACAGTGTAGACCTATGGACAGATGCTGCCACCATGAAAACTGGCCTTTTACCTTCTAATTTGTAACCATTATTTATACTTTGGTAGTTCTTTTAGTTCCTTTGAAGATTTTCTGATAAGGAACCTGGCTGACATACTTCCTGGGAATGGGTAGAATCTACTGGACAATTCATCTCTGTATAGTTTTTACTGCCTTACAAACCTATAAATTTTTTGTTCTTTTTTAAAAAAGGTGTTGACTTTTCACAGTAAGGATTGCATAACTGGGTAGTTTGTGAACTACAGAGCAACACAGAATGCATTGTAGTTTGTGGTCTATCTTGCTTAATCATTTAAAGCTGAGAAAAGCACACCTCTTTTTTATTCAAATAAATAGAAAGATTTCAAAGAGA
Source organism: Patagioenas fasciata (assembly GCF_037038585.1). NCBI lineage: Eukaryota > Metazoa > Chordata > Aves > Columbiformes > Columbidae > Patagioenas > Patagioenas fasciata. Next base: position 103,402,128 of record NC_092520.1, on the reverse strand, counting down.
AAATCATTCTCCACTAGTTAATGCCCAACTTTATCAACAAAAATTCTGCTCTAACATTAAAAAATGTAAATTAGGTATGTAACTGGCTGCTTTTACAAAACCCTAGAAAACCCACTGTTCTGCATTTAATAGGTGCTTGTAGGATAATGCTGTGGTGTTACCAGTAGCTAAGGTTTAAGGCAAATCTTACACTTTTAGGAACCAGAATCACAGAATGTTTGGGGTTGGAAGAGACCTGTGGAGATCATCTACTCCAACCCACCTGCTAAAGCAGGTTCACCTAGAGTAGATTGCACAGGAATGTGTCCAGGCAGGTTTTGAATGTCTCCAGAGAAGCAGACTCCACAACCTCTCTGGGCAGCCTGTTCCAGTGCTCTGGCACCTCAAAGTAAAGAAGTTTCTCCTCATGTTTAAATGGAACCTCTTGTGCTTCAGTCTGTGCCTGTTGCACCTCATCCCATTGTTGGGCACCGCTGAAAGGAGTCTGGTCCCATCCTCTTGATACCCACTCCTGAGATATTTATAAACATTGGTGACATCCCCTCTCAGCCTTCTCTTCTGCAGGCTGAAAAGACTCGCAATCTTTTTTCATAAGAAAGATGCTTCAGACCCCTAAAATGCATGCTGATGGGTATTAGTGAATTAAATACTCTGCTCTTAGTTAATTATCCCTTGCAAACACTTGAACAGTTTTCGTTAATGTTTATCCCTCTACTCTGCTCAAAAGAAGGTAACATAATTTTACAAAAAATTACACTAAGTTGATTTTTCCAGTCTATCTCATGTAATGTAAAATTTTCAACAACTAATTGAAAATATTTCAAGACGCTGCTCTTTCAAAACAGTTCGATGTTCAGCAGGTCCCACTGAAATGTCTTCCAGATTGCCACTTCAAATATTTAAATTTTTCAAGTCTTTAATGCATCAAATTGGAGAAAGTGTCTAGACAAACTGTAGTCAGCTAAAGGCCTCCACTTAGTGTTATTTCCTCCTTTGTTTACTTTGATAAATGTAGTTGTCATCAGCTTTTCTTCAAAATTCTTCCTCTCAGACCAAATAAGCAACACATTGGCTAGATATAGAGCATCAGGGGAGAAACATCTCCTGCACTACCATTTCTGTAATAAATAGAATGCATTTGCTGTATGCTAAACAAAAACATATTGCCACTGCTTCTATTTTGCCCTCTTGATATATAGGGGAGGGCAATTACCTGCTTAATACACTTCAGCAAATGCTGAATTATTATTTATTTTTAATGTATTATTAATAATTTTATTCCTTAATTATTTATTCATTCATTATTTGGTTATTATTAATTTATTAATAATTATTTATTATTATAACAATTTATTATTTGTAGAAGTATTTTACAGTGACAGTGTATAGTGGATTTCTCTACAATGAAATCATAACATATATTGCTCTTACTTAAGATTTTAGATGCCATGAACAAGGACTGTGGGATACCACTACATCAGTTACAAGTAGACGGAGGAATGACCAATAACAAGCTCCTCATGCAACTCCAATCAGACATTCTCTGTATTCCAGTAGGTAAGATGAAATTACAACTCTGAATTTCTTTTTAAAACTGAAAACAACATTGGTTTGTAATGACTAATGAGGGCAAATTGTTGTTTTTGCTGGTCTTTTGCTACTGTTTGAGAATGTTGGAGTTGTTTCCAGAAAAAGTTTTTAGATCTTGCATCCAGTTTTGAGATTCAGTTTCATAGAGAATCACTGACTTCTTTCTTGTGTTGAGATATGACAGTACTGTGATGATATTGAACTTCAAAATTTTTATATAAATTGCTAAACATCTATCAGTTTTAAAATCAGTTAAATTAATGCCCTCCTGCAACATGTTGTCCCTGAGAATCTTACTCAGAGAAAAATCAGAACTTTGCACTTCCATTGCTTATGTTTTGTTCTTGCATTTCAGCAAACAGCAAATACCCTTTTTTTTTCTGTTCTCTCTGAGTGCACAAAAATTTGATTTCATTTACAATGTAAAAGAAGACCCACAGAACACATTGTCCATTTTGTTTCCTCCCACAGCAGCAACAAAGAAAAGAATAGAGGTTACAATAAAAGTGGGAATCTTGCAACCAGTTTTCTTTGCATGCGTAAGATAAAATACAAACCCAAATGGGGTCGTTCCTCTCTGAGGCACATGAAAGTTTCCAGTACCATTATTCTGATCTAACATCAACATGACCATTTTAGAAATGAACATGTAACATTTCTTTCACAGAAGCCCCCTAGAATAATAGAAAAGGGCTTTTAGCTTTTGAAGGATGTGTTTCAGTACACTAAAGTTCTTTAAAGACTTTACTTGAAACCTGGAACATTTCAGCATCAGTGAAAAGGGTGCATCTTTCTGAAGACATGTTTTAACACCTGTAGCAGATCCCAAATTGTTGAGTATTGTGAGCCATACAATAGCATTCTTAAGGATGCGGTGTGTCACTGAGTAACATGAAGATATTATATATTTTCATCTATACTGATAATTTGCTGCATAAATGTAATAATCTTGCCTAATATGCAGCTTCTAGAAAATAATTTAGAAAAACATCATGTTGTCTCTTACGCATAAATGTGAGACACTTCAGTGGAAAGTATTTGACTCTAGCGGTATTGTATCTTGCCTTAAATACTACATAATACACAGGGCTCATACTAGCAGTGCAGATGTGTAGTTAGCAGATTAAAGGACTTGATCGGTAAAATCAGATTTTAAAGGATTCCCTAGCTGAAGCAGAGAAGCAGGCAGTTCTAGAGTTAATAGAACAGATGACCATGGGATGGTCGTCTATAGTATCTTGGAAAGCAAGCAAGCTGATAAGTACAGGCGTGTATTCTCTTTTAAGATACCTTTTCTAAATGCTTTCAATAACGCAATATCCAGAGCATGGGAACAAGACTGATAACTTAGCCAGTGACTACTTTTTTGAGAAGGGAGAAGACAAAAAAGTGGTATATCGTGAACAGGAGTACTCTAAGGAAACTGATGGTTGAGGTCAGCAGCCCTGTACATGGCATGAAAATGGGCAATTGCATGATTCAGTCTTGAAGGAAGTAGTGATCTGAGATATTTCAAAGACTTGGATGACTCATAGGTGAAGTTAGCCTCATAACCATGTGAATGGCAATAAAATTAGGTTTGCAGTTGATAAAGGAAGCATATAGCAGTTGTAGAAAATATATATTATTCTAGACAGATATGTGAATCTTTAGTTCTGATGTAATCAAGGTGACTTTCATTAAAATCATCCCAACCTTCTCTGTGATTTACTTCAGTAAAGCCATCAATGCCTGAAACAACAGCTCTAGGAGCTGCTATGGCAGCAGGAGCTGCAGAAGGAGTTGGAGTTTGGAGTCTGAATCCTGGAGATTTGACAGCAGTGACATGTGAACGATTTGAACCACAGATCAACCCAGAGGGTAAAACCCTTTCATGTTTTCTAAGAAGTTGCAAAATCAATATTTTATGTCCACAGATAGGGTTTTTTCTTAGTTGCAGTGTAATATACCAATCTAAAAAGCAGCTACATACATGAATGTCCTCACAAATGTTGAAGATCAGATTTATAGTGTTTGGTTTAGAGAAAAGTGCATTTCACTTGCTATATTGTCCATTTATTGACTCGTAAGTTTGGAAAATGGTTAAAACAACATAATTCCACAGGGGAATGTGTTGTTTGGGGTTTTTTTCCTTCTTTTTGAAATAAGCTTTGTACTGAGCATTGCAGTTAGTAGCTATTTTTTTATAGCAAGTAAAATTAAAGAAATCTTGGAAGATTTTTACTGAGAAAGATGTCTTCTAAAACTCCTGTACATTTGTGAGTTTTCACAGATGTAGAAAGGACAGACTGTTTTGAGGAGACTTTTCTTATGTGCTCCTAGGGATGGGAAGGATGTTCTTGACATATTTCATCCATATACAAAACAATGAATTTTTGTCTTTTCAGTGATTTCTTAGTTTTTGGTACAGAATTTTGTCTTACCATTTTGATTATAATTACTGCTATAATCCCTACTTAAGACAGTATTTTCAGCACTGAAAGGCTTCTACGTGAATAACAATTGCGTCATTTTGTCCTACTTGTAAATCTTCTTATTGATAAACATGTGTAAAATTGGATTTAAGACTTATTTCTCCTTACTATAGGTAACCGTAGGGTTTGGGGTTGGTTTCATTTGGGTTTTGTATTCAAAACAGCATTTTATAATACTTGTTCTGTGCAGACAAACTATACTGTGTAAAAGAGTGGAAAGCTAATATTGTAGTCTCTGCTTTTTAAATACTTTTTCTCGTATGCATTGATAAGCTTTTCTGTTTGCTGATTTCTCAATTTCAGAAAGTGAATCTCGCTATGCCAGATGGAAGAAAGCGGTGATGAGATCTATGGACTGGGAGACATCTGAAGCTCCGTCAAATGGTAAACCAGAAATTAATGCAAGTCAAATATTATTAATTAGCCAGTTAGCCTAGGTAGTTAATCTTGAGTTTCGTGGCCTTTTCTGTTCATAGCATCTCTGGACTATTCTGATGATTTTAAAATTGCTACTTAAAACCACTATGGAAACAAAGCAGGAAGATGGATAGATAGACAGACAGACAGGTCTTCCTTTTGAAAGGAATGCACAAGCAATATCTTGTAGGACTCTAAAAACAGAGGACATGAAATCACAACTAAGTGCAGGTTTTGCAGAATAGCATTGGTTTACAACAGAAAAAAAACTTACCTGGTAGAAGAGAAACAGCACAATTCTAAGACAGTGGAGGGATTTAATAAACTTTCTTCTTATACTATAACCTCATGTTGCAAAGGAGAAAAGTTTCATCCTGCGTTTTTTCTTGCTATAGCTTGCCTTTATTATTTGCTGTATAGGAAGGAGGGATTGATAGCCACATCAAAACCTGTTTGACCCATGAGGACTAAGAGCAAGAAGTTACAAAGTGAAAAATTGCATAAACCTATTGTTCACACACAGAGAATATACAAACACTTTTGAGGGACAGAACAAATTTTTTCTTTTGAAGTAGAGGACTTTTTCATCTGTCAGATGTGAATTAAATAAACCTGCAGTCTTCTCTGATCTGTAATTTGAATTTATATTTCAGCACTATTTCAGGGTAAAAGTTCTTTGTCCTGGGTCATCCTACAACACATCATTTATGGGCTTTGTCTTAATTTCACTTTCCTTTTGCTGGAAAAACTGTTAGAATGAAAAGTATTAAGTAAAGAATCCTCAAAATGTAGTCTACCCCCACAATCCACAGTTGAAGCCCTCAAGCGTCATGAAGTCTCTTCCTTTATTCTTAAAAGCTAAAGCTAAAATTTTCCTTTTACCATCTTATATGTTTGTTTAAGTGTTTTATTTAACACCATGGTTATACAAAGAATTCTGTCAAGGCTATTTGGAAAGGAAGTAGGTTACTTCGAATGAATAACAAGATTCATTTCAGTGTTGTCCATTATCATTTAGTAGCCTTACATCTAAACTCTTTGTTATGTATGCTAAAATCCCAAATCCTTGATGCATGTCTTACTTGATACCATTATTTCATTTTGAAGGATAGAAAATTCTACCTTGCAGAAAACTAAAACTCTGTCTTATTCTTCAGCTCATATGAAAAGGGATATGCTTATCAAAACTTAACCCTCAGTGATTATCTTGTTTAATGCTGGGGGGAGGGAAATGTTACTTTCCTTAGTTCGTGCTTTGAAACTCTGTCTTCTGCCTGCTAGGAATATTTAAGATTGAAGAATACTAGAACTGGGCTTAACCTAGATAGTGCTAACAGTGGAATTTGGATTTGAGCTCTTATATTGAGAACCTGTTTGAATTATTGTGGGGGTTATACATTATCTTTTTCATTTTTCCTGCAAATGTCATTACATTTGTTACTTTTTGCTGTTCGTATGATTTTTAACACATATATTGTAATTTATATATATATATCTCTCTTTTGATTTGCTTGACTGGAAACACCCTCCCCTGGATGACAGCAGTTGACCCTAGTATCTTCTGTAGTCTGCCTTTGGGTTTTTTTATTATGAGTAGCGTGATAATGTTAATCGGAGCAAAGTACGTCTCAGGTTAGTTATTGTTTGAACTAGATCACTTTAAAAGCTATCTACACTGGTTTAAGTGTTGGGGTTTTTTGTATTCCACCTGTTTATTTTCAGCAAAAATGACTGATGCTTTTTGTTGTTCATGCACACGAGTGTTCCAGGGTGTGAATTAGACATATGGTACCTAGGGGAACCAGGTGAATGCCATCTTCAATTCATCCTCACGTGCCATGAAATTCATAGTTGTTAGATGCACATGAAACTTTGAATTCTCCTTTCCCTATATCTGGCTACAGAGACTGTACACAGTTTACCAAAGGGGTATATAGGTTGAAGGAGCCCAGCAGAGTTTTGCATTGCCTGCATTACTGTGTGTATTGCAGTTAGAATAAGGTTCCATCCTTTATTCTCTATTTCTTCTCATAATGTTCAAAATTATTTTGAGGATCTTGTTTAAAGAAAAGGAAGACTTTTCTTCTGTCCCTGAAAGGCTTCATGCATCCTTTTAGTTTTTCTGGTCCCCTTAGAACTGTTGTTTTGTTTGTTAGAAATCTTCATCAACTAAATCTATAAAATATTCTTTTGTACTTTACTCTTGATGGATAACGGAATTCATTTTGTGTAAAGAAACCCTAAAAGGCCTATCTGCAAAACTGGGGAAAGAGACTGTGTGCATATGCAATGAAGATGCATCTTCAACCTATTAATATATGTTTTATTTGAAAATAAAGTTCTTAACATGGATGACGGTGTTAGTTGCTTATGCCAGAAGTAAGACATTTCATTAAGATATTCTTATGGTAAGAAAAAGATTATATGGTGATGTCATTTGTTCTTTGTTGTGGTGTTTCATAATTTCATTCCAAATAAAATATTTTACAGTATAGCCATTGTTGCCACTTAGTAAGCTTTTGGGGGATGCTTGTTTAGTTTTCCTTCTTTGGATTTGGTGGGCTGAGTGGGAGGTGTTAATTAAACAGACAATTGAGGACTCTAGCATGCTCCTGGGATTATGTGTTTGTATTTTGTTTCTACTCATTCGGCCTGAATTAACTATTCAATTGTAATTTTTCTTGCATGGAAGAGACTGTCTGAGCTTGTAGGAGAGCTAAATTCAAACTAAACAAATGCTAGGCAAAAATCAAACTGAACAAATGGATTGACATTAATTTATTAACTCTGGAATGTATCTGTGAATGAAAACAATCTTGATTATGAAGAATAAAATAAAACCAGCTGTGATTAAGTGGGTAAATTTTTAACAAGCTGAACTAAGCAATTCGAATATTAATGCCAGGTCAGGTTCTTCACCACATGGAGGATATCTAAAATAATATGAAGAACAATGTTAAGTGGGTGGATAAGCAATTTAAATTCTGGGTGTATTGCTTTTTAAAACTAACTAATCAGTAACCTGCATATAAATATCTAAACCTGCACTGCTGGAACTCATTAAAAAAAAAAATCTTTTTCTCCCTTCCCTAAGCTTGTCAATGCCTTTCTAACCCACAAGTGGGAAACATTCATCCCATTGCTCTGGCCTTCAGAACCCATTTTTACCCTTGTTTTCAAATTATTCTCTATATATAGTTACAATATATACCAATACAGGAGCTTTATATACCAATATGTTGGTGTATTATTTACATGTTAAGCTTGGGGACAGGAGAAGTTGCAAGAAATTTCCAGCTTTTATTTGTTTTAAAAATGATGTCTAAACAGGAATAGCATCAGCGATGATATGGACAGGTTGTAGTTTTGCTCAGCTGTGTGTTAGGGTAGAACATGATATACAGAATTTGTGTTGCTGATTGGAGCAGGGCTCCTTCCCCCTTAGACATTTCCTCTGGTAAATATTCTCTACTTTTAAAAGCTGGAACCAGCTGACCAGACTTTCTTTCTAATTCAGTACAGGAACTCCATTAATTAATTTGTTATATTTTACCTTTTAATAAAACACTGGAACTGGAACGCAGTCATCAGTATTGTAGGTTTGAGGATGGAATCTACTGAGGATTGAATTCATCCTTCATGTGCTGAAACAGCAGTAAGTCTTGCACGTCAACAGCGCTGTTGTTGAACATGTCTCTGTAAGGCAGGGCCTTACAGATTTTACAGCTACTGAAATGCGAAGGAAAAATCTGCTGTGGCAGAATACAGAACACTAATGTGGCAAAAACCCATTTGCAGAACTGCTAGACTAACTGCCTTTTCATGCAGCACCTGATGACTGCATATGAAGTACAATACTGTATTGAATGATATCATTTCATAATTTCATCAAAATCAGATAATTACTTGTACCTTATTCTATGATCCTCATTCTTCTTCTCTCCCAGGGGAGAAATGGCCAGTATTTTGGTTTATGTCACTATTAAGTTGTGTGTAGCAACTGGAATCGTTATGCTAAGATTCTTTTACGTTTTCGCAGTAGTTTTGGAAGTGGACATCTGAGAGGTTTCAACATATTCTGCAGCTGTACTTTTTTAGGGGGTGGAAGTTAACTGAAAGTGATATTATATTTTATTAGACTGAAATTTAAAGACATGCCTTTGCATGCTTAAACTGACGCCTCTCAAGTGAGGTGAAAATGGGGATTGGCTATATATGGGATCTTATGTGACATAAATTCTTTTACTTTATTCTCACAGAATAAGGCATCAGTACTGATAGTAAAACTGTATTCTTCCTGCTTAAATATGCTTTGTGGTTCTTTTTAGATTCTCTTTTTCCTTTTTAGTTTCTTGTGTTGTGATAGATATTGCCAGATTGCATACTAATTTACGTATAGGGATCACTGTGCAGTTCTGCAAGTTAGTTGCAGTAAAGTTTCTCAAATTTGTGAAAGCTGAGCTCATATTCAGAAAAAAAAAATAAGCTTAGAGTACCTTCCTTCGATTCTTCTACTTGTTAAAATTTACCCATCTTTCTCTCCTGCACATCCCACACACTGAAGTGCTGGTTTATCTGATGTCACAAGATACACCTAATTTATAATCCCATTAACTGAAAACAAAATATGGTTATACTGAGTTCCTCTTATATAATAGCTCAGCTGTATTATAGAGTGTTATTAATGTTTTAGAGTAAATTCTGTATTACTAACACATGTTTTTTTCTTATTTAAGGTACTGGTAAATGAAACTACTTAGTGGAATGTCCAGATGCAGCTGATTTTTTTCTTTTGTTTTGTTTTCTGAAGAGGTTCCACCACCAATGTGATTGTACTATTTGTGTGACTAAATTCGTTCATGAATCCATCTGTTCCCAGTCCCTGTGTAACCTCCCAGTGGTACTCTGAAACTTAAGTCCTCAGCCCTTCATTACTCTGCTCCTTTCCCCATCAACTCCAGCTGCACTGGAGGTCTTTGCATGGACTTTCCCACATCATCCTCTAAAATTTCACAAGCCCTAGCTTTGTGTGAGAAAGCTGGTATATCAAAACCCTGCACCTTCTGAAGTAATATCAGATGTTTAGCTCCCCTTTTCAGGGCTTTGGTACTTTATACAACACACTGCAGAAATTTAACAATGCACTATAGAACTTTGTAAACATCTTACAATTCTTCCAGCTGCTGTGAATTACCTTTCATATGTTTATGGTTGCCAAAGATGTTTTATTGTAGTTGCTGCTGATCTGAAACACCTTCAATGGTACAAACCTTTTAAACACTATTTCAAAATGTATTACCAGTAGCACACATCGCCACTGGTTTGGCAATGAAGAGGTTGCTGGTATGGTTCACAGGGTACTGTTGAAATGATCAGTTACAAAGTTTAAAAGTTTGGTTTGCCTTCTGGCATTTGTGTTCAGTGTTCCCATTACAAGTAAGACTAAGTCCTGTAGCTGTTTCTTTAAAGAAATAGGAGTAAATAGATGTGTTTGTTAAGGCCATGTTTCATGTTCTTGTGCTATTTTGCTGGGTTGAAAAGATAAATTTGATACAGGACTGCTGACAGGTCCTCAGCAACCGATAACTCTTAAAACTGCTCTGTACAATGCACTTTTCTTCAGCAATCCCACATATATTCTGACATCCTGCTTAAGAATATTTTAGTGATATTTGTTAAACTTCTGAAAGTTGAAGGTAACTTAGTTTTCCTTAAAGAGGGTCCACTCCAAATTGAATATCAGTGCTTTAGTTCTTGATCTCATTTAGTATATCTCAGGGACCAAAATCTCCCTTTCAGTTTCCATGTCCACAGTTTTAACAGCAAGTTGTCACAAAATATGCTGGGACAACCAAAACCCTGACCTGAAAGAGTAAGCACTTGGCACCTGAACTGGGCCACTGGAATTCACAGGCAACGTGTATGACAACTGAGTTGCATCCACTTGGAAGTTTTTTGTCCTCCAGGGGTAAAGGAGTGATGCAATAATAGTATGTTCAGCTTCCTGTTTGCACCAAGAGCATGACAAGTGCCAGCCTTATTGCTTAGGTCAAAGAAAATGTATTTTCGCCTAGTGCCATTAGATCAATATAGAAACTATGTTTAGAGGCTTAGTTTTTAAAAAGATGTTAAATATGTGTGTGTCTGAAGCAACGGATTGCACAGAAGTTCAGGTCTGTACAATATATTTAATATCAAATGTATATTAATTGCCTTTTTATTAGTGAGTGCAATGACCTTTTAAAACGTGACTTTTACTTAAGAAGTTAGAGAAGGGAACATTTTTTTTGTCCTGTGATTACATGTATAAATTCAACAGAGGGGGGTTTTGTGCACAGGAGAAAATAGAACAACATCATTTGAATCCTCTATTTCATAAATACTCAAATGTGAGGTGTGCCAGCTAAAATTTCTGTGTTTTCCAGTTTCTATTGGAGAGGTAAAGAAAGAATGAAAAATCAACATGAATCCATAGAAAAATCTTTATACTCCTTACCTTTACTTGGGGTTGTTACTGATCCCACCTCACCCTAAGGAACAAGACTGACAGCAGGCTCTGGAGTACACAGGGCAAGGGAAGCACACACTTCAAACACTGGACCTCTGCCCTTGACTTCTTGCCAGAAACACTGAAGTACTGAACCTGGGAATGGTTAATGTTGAAGTGTTGCCTTTGCTGGTGATGTACATGGCAGGGGGAAAAGTAGCACATAATAAGTAGAAGGGAGATTTTTTTGCTGCTTTTCTGAATTTTACCAGGAAAAACAATTCCTGTTACTTTTTCACTGGACAAAAATAGTTATTTTATTTTCAATTGTTGTTGCAAATGTTTTTTAAGAATTTCACACCACTGTTAACTTTCTGCCAACATAGTTGAAATATATTTTAAACTGTGTGTTGGGAGGGGGGAACAAACTGTTGAAAGTTAGCTTTTTGTGAAGCTGTGATTTATTTTTTTCTATAAATTGCTAGATTTATAAAATTCTTACTTGAGAAATGCGTTAACTTGGTATTAAAATACCATAAATAAATCAATATAAGCTGTCAGTTTATTCTTGCACATTATCTTTCAGACACATTTTAATTAATGTTTTTTGCATGAGGCATTAGCATACATTGACACATTAAATAGTAGAGCACCCTCTTTAAATATCACAGATGTGATTTCATGTGCTCTCATGTACAGCTCAAATCCATGCAGTACTTTATTCTGCTTTTCAGTGATATATTCAGTTTCAAGGACTGGATTAGAAATTACATTTCCTCAAGTCCCTCCATATTCAGGAACAAAAGCAGGAGTACACAAGGGGAAAAACAAAAAAGGATACAGTCATAATACAGGTTTGATCCGAAGAACTCAAAAACTTTGCATGGTGGGGCCAACAGGCCCAATGGCTTTTGCTCTTATACCATGGTCTGGTACCTGCTACAGATCAAAAGCCTTTATGGGTAGGGGGAAGAAATGCTCATGGAGCAGAAAACACTGCTGAGGGCACTAGCCAGGAGTGTCAGGTGTTATTTTAAGAAAGAAGCATGGGGGTACGTGTATATGTGGAGATACATGTATGAAGGGTACCTGCCAGATTCTTGTTTGTTCTGGCTCTACAAAGCTCCCACCTGTATTCTGCACATCTGATGCTGCATAAAGGATATGGCCTTCATCCATAGTTTTTACAGAGTCTTCAGTCCCCTATATCGAAATCAGTTGTGTGAGTCAGAACCAACCCACCTCCTCACGCCCCTGCCAAAAAAGGCATTTAAATATCACATCAGCACAGAAACCTGAGGTAATACATTATTACTCAATATCGGAATTGAGTCTTCCTTTCACACAGCAAAATTACAGGCTTGCCCTTGGCTGTGCTGCACAAGAGCACACTCAAATCCCATGATTCATCAAGCTGGAACATTATGAGATGAGAACTTTATTAATGTAATTAGTAGCAGAAATTTATATGTATGAAGATTTTTTTTGTTCAACAAAAGCTAATACAATGTCTAGTCCATTACTGGAGCCCTATCCAAATAAGCTTCTTAATATCCATACCATCATCCAGGCCCTAATCTTTCCATCTAGATAATTTGAGATCTGTAGCTGTTGGAATGCTGTCCCATTAAGAGCTGTAAGACAAGCCCAGGATCTTTGGCTGTTGTTGTTTTGTTTTTTTGTTTTTTTTTTTTTTAATTATCATAATTTACCAGCATTCATGGAAGTAGTACTCATCAGTCCTGGAGATAAGGGCAGGCAAATGAGTAGCAGCCCTCTAAATCTCGAAAGAATGATGAAAGAACATTGCTGGAATGGTTTTCCCATGCTCTCCAGAGGGATCTCAACAAGGTGGAGAAAAGACTGATAAGAACCTTGTGAAGTTCAACAAGGGGAAGTGCCAAGTCCAGCCTGTTGTACTGGGGCATGTTGAGGGCCAACCTGCTGGGAAGCAACTTTGCAGAAATGTTCCCGGTGGACACCAAGTTGAACATGAGGCAGCGCTTGCAGGAAAGGCCAACAGCACCATGGGCTGCATCAGGCAGAGCATCTCCAACAGGTCGAGGGAGTGATCCTTCCCCCAGTGAGACACACCTGGCATGATGGGTCGAGCTCTGGGATTGCCAGTATGAGAGACAGACGAACACACCAGAGTGAGTCCTGTGACAGGCCACGAAGATGGTTAAAGGATGGGATCATCTGTTGTGTGGGAGACACTGAGAGACCTGGGACCTCTCAGCTTGGAGAAAGCTCAGATATAAATACCCGATGCAAGGAGTAAAGCAATGGAGCCAGACCCTTGTCTGTGGTACCCAGTGACAGGACGAGGGGCAGTGGGCACAAACTGAAATGCAGGAAATTCCGTTCAAACCAAAGAAAAGGTGGTCACACGGAGGAGAACATTGCTCAGAGAGGTTGTGGAGTCTCCATCCTTCAGGATTCTCAAAACCCAATGGGACATGGCCCTGCTCTCACTGACTCTGCTTTTTTAAGCATTTGCTAGTGGGAGTTTAACCAGACTGTTTTATTCAGATTCCTGATTGCATTAGTTCAATACCCTATTTTTTCATATTGAATTATACCACCAGGTGCTTCAAAACTGCCCAAAAGCCAACCATGGTATGACATGCTTCCGAAGAGACTGCAGTTAAATTGTAGTTAGCAAAACCTAAAAATATGGATACCTTAAATTTTTATAATGGGAAGATATCAGTTTGGGAGTAATTTCTTTTTGTCTGTGGTGTTTTGTCTTTAAATCCATGGGATTCTGATCTGAGGGTTCCTTCTCTGACTATCCTTACATTCACTTCCATTGGAAGAATCTCCAGCACCATTATTTTTCATTTTTGCAGAGATGGAGCACTCCCAGAACTGAAGGTCCAGGAGCTCTAGCTTCTGGATCACCTGACACACTTCTTGTGTCTTGTGCAACTAGAAAAGACCTTGCAGACAGGATGGTATTGGTGATCAGCTGTCACTGCCTTGAACAAGCACTTTCCCTCACAGTTCCAAAGCTGTTCAGGTTGTCTTCTATTTGTTTTGGCAACAGGATGGGTTAGTCAGTGTCCTCTGCAGTGCCTGCATTTCCCAGGCTCCTTCATAAGCAGCATCAGGAATTTTGAGTATATCACTGCAGCTACTTAGTTTTTAAGTTTTCTGACTACATCAGCCCTACCCATCTTTCTTGCAAATGTTATCTTGCAGGTGAACTGATTACTGAAAACCTGAGCTTACTCTTTGATACAGAGGAATTCAAGACTGATGAGTGTTTCTCGTTAGCTTTTATAAGCACAGAAATCCCTATTGTATTACTACTCCATATTAAAAAACTGAAGTCAGCTTACAGTTGAGAGGATGCATTACACAAATATTAATGCACTCCCCTGCATTACGTTTCAATATTAACATCACTTTCATCCACAAACATTAAAGAATTCTTCAGCTGAAGAAAATGCTGACAAGAAGAAAAGCTTCTAGAGCTCTCATGCTACAAATATTGGAGGCATCTGATACTGTCCAAACTTTTATCATTAAGGAAGAAGGGGAAAAGGGGGGAGAGTGACCTATATGAACATGCAAGAACCCTGTCTTCAAAATATGAAATGATAACTTTAACATTGTTCTCTAAGTCATGATTGTTGTATCTCAGTTAAACCTCAAGACAAGTATTATTAAATCTCTTTAAGACATGCCCCCTCAGGAAACAGGTTTGTATTACCAACACAACCTATTCTATTTGGACTCTGGTTAGTCTTCAATGAGGTGCAAACCACTTCGTATGCAACATAATACCTCTATTCTGTGACTTTCTGATACATAAGCCTGAAAGTAAATGAATTGTACCTGACCTTGGTTTGCATTTCAGCTCATTGATGAACTTCACACTCAAGCATGATCAAGGGCTGTCATAGCCAGCAATAGATCTCAGATCATGCGATCATTTTTTTGATACCAGTCTTTCTATTTCCCCACTGATACTACAGCAAACAACCATATACAGTGTAGGATTTGTCAAACTACTAAATGTTAAGTAATGTTAAGTAAAATTCATATTAATTAACTTAATTAATTAAGTTAAACACATTACAGTAGTGATGAAAGATTTTATTTGCTAATGTTGAAATAGGCTATTTGTTTATTCATGAGTATGTGAAACACCAAGTCCCAACTGATGTGTAAATGAGGCATGTTGTATGTTGGAATATGCAGGCATGGTTTTAATATTTGGTGTGTGAGATAAGCACTTAGAAAACAGGAAAAAAACATACTGGAATTTTAGCAGTGCAGAATCAAGTGTAACACAACAGTAGATCAATATAGCAAGCAACAGGATGGTTGTGGGTCGTAGTAGGATGATACTGGTTTACATAATATCCTTGAATTTCTGAAATTGTTGGAAGATTTTGTTACAGTTTCACTAAAAAAAAAATTCCTACTTGCTTTCAAAATAGCATCTGTTGAAGCTATCACAGCAGCATTTCGCACAGTATTCTGTAAATGAAAATGTTGAAATAATAATTTAAATATTTATACAAAAAACATGAGTCACAGCTGTACTACCTTACAATAGAAACAAAGATAACATCAGCATATGAGCAATTCATTTACACACTGTAGATCAGTGCTACCAAACTAGTTTGCAGTAAATGCATAGTAATAACTGCGTACAAGGACAGACAGTGAGTTCTTTCATAATAAACTAAAAACCAAGAGATGTAGCAATTCTTGTTTACAGAAATCCGCCTAAGACTTGTAACGTTACAAATTTTCACCCAAAAGTCACACCGTTCCAGTGCCAAGGTTACACACAGACCTAATAGTCCATGTGCACAAAGTAACCATTAAAGTATAATTAGGTAGAATCATAGAATCATAGAATGTCCTGAGTTGGAAGGGACCCACAAGGATCATCGAGTCCAACCCCTGTCCCGGCACAGGACAACCCCACAGTTCACACCATGTGTCTGAGGGTGCTGTCCAGTCTCTTCTTGAACACTGTCAGGCTTGGGGCCGTGACACCTCCCTGGGGAGCCTGTTCCAGTGCTCCACCACCCTCTGGGTAAAGAACCTTTTCCTCATGTCCAACCTAAACTTCCCCTGGCACATCTTCCTGCCATTCCCTCGGGTTCTGTCACTGATCACCAGAGAGAAGAGATCAGTGCCCGCCTCTCCTCCTCCCCTTGTGAGGAAGCTGTAGCTGCCATGAGGTCTCCCCTCAGTCTCCTCTTCTCCAGGCTGAACAAACCGAGTGACTTTAGCCACTACTCATACGGCTTCCCCTTCAAACCCTTCACCAACTTTGTATCCCTCTTCTGGACACTTTCCAGTACCTTTATGTCCTTTTTATCCTGTGTTGCCCAGAACTGCACACAGTGCCCCAGGTGAGGCTGCACCAGTGCAGAGCAGAGCGGGACAATCACCTCCCTCGCCCAGCTGGCAGTGCTGTGCTTGGTGCACCCAGGACACGGTTGCCCCTCTTGGCTGCCAGGGCACACTGCTGGCTCATGTTCAACTTGCTGATGACCAGAACCCCCAAATCCGTCTCCGCAGAACTGCTTTCCAGCATCTTGTCCCCCAGTCTGTATGTAATTTCTTTCTCCCTATGACTATTTAATATTGGACACTGCCTAGGTTTTGAAATGAACTGATGTTCCATAGTGAAGAAAACAGATGTAGCTGGGATCCATGTCTCTTTATTTTATTTTGAAGTTAGAGGTTTTGCAGTGCATAAGGCATGGGTTCTCATTCTTCTGGTGCCTGAAATTATACGGAGCTACATAGCTTTTCACAAGCATCTCCAAGGTACCTCTTTCTCTCTGCCTCTTTTCTCTGGCCCTGAAAAAAATCAAACATTTTATCCGCTCAAAAGGCTGCTAATAGCTGTTTGTTTGTTATTTGGTGTTTACTTCTCTACTTCATCACTTTGAGTCAGGACCTCATGTCAGTAAAAGTGTTGCCATTCCAGAACAGGAACAAGAAGCTGGGGTTTCTCCATCTGTCCCCTCACCCTGCTACTGTAGTGAGATACTGTCTGACAATCTTAGAGAAAATGTAGCCATGCCAGACATTTTCATACTTTAAAGATACATTTTTCAGAGCGTGTACTCCTTATCCACCTTTACAGAGCTAATCCTTCCTCTTGACAGATGGCCTTGTAGCTACAGTACAAATAAACACTATACAGAGAGATGAACTGAAGAAGAGTTATGCTGAAGTTTACACATCGGGTGTTTGTTGGGATTCAGGATATTACCTTATAGGGATTTTTGTGGATCTAGTTTCCATCATGACAAAACTGCTTCTAGAAAGGAGCATTCAGAAGAAAAAAGTATATTTGTATAAATTCAAACAATCCTTCTCCATCCCCACCCCAGTGCTGAAGTGCGGCCCACGCTGTAACCCTTTGCCAGCACAGGTGTGCTACGCCTGGGGACACAGGCACTTTGCTTGATTGATACCGTAGCACCCGTGTACGTTAGACATAGCGGCAATGCTGTGCTTTCACTGGCTTCGTTGGCCTTTTAGATGGGAACTGATCTAAAATATGTCTTACCACAGCAAAATGGCCTTACTACTGTCTTATTTCTGTGCTTTAAGAAACCGTTTTGCAGACCTAGCCTTGGCATCTTGGGCTTGAACTAAACCAGAATGTTATCACAGCAATTTTAATAGCTTGTTTTTCAGGCCAAGTTGTGTAACATTTGTAATTTAAACAATGTAGAAAAAAGTTGATCTATTCAAAAGTAATATTTCTTCAATGAAGAAAACTTCTAAAGCATTTGAGATAGGAATTATGGGTAAGAGTTTTAAAAAAAGCCCCCAGGGATGGTATCCCTTTATTTGGGTATGTGCACAGTTAAGACTGATTGATTTCTCCAGTCTCCTCTTTTCTTTAGGTTGATCTTTGCTATCAACCCATACGGTGCAAACTTTCCAAAAAACAAATTTGTCACCACTGTCATTTTCTTGCCACAGCAGATATTAAGGAAATGTAGCCTTAACTATAAAAATGAAACTCCTGTTTGATCAGCCAAGTAACCAGACATTGTTGGCCCAAGGCATGGGACTTCTATTATTTAATCAAGGCGTATTTGTACTCAAAAGCCAGTTGCACAGATATTTATTATTTTATTTATTATGTTCGTTTTCAACAAATACACATTTGTTTTCATTCTTTGATGTTTTCATCATTTATTAGTGCCACCTATGTTAGCATTAAGTTAATGCCACAGGTGACTTGAGAGAAAATTCTAAATGATTGTGTAGTTTACAAACAACTGCAACATAAAAAACTTCTGTATGGTTATGGTAAGTTCTGCTTTAAATCTGAAGCCTTTGATTGATTAAAAATTTAAAGCATAAAATGATTTTCTTAATAGAGGACCACAAATTGATTTTCTTAATAGAGCACCACATACACAAGTGGATACTTGTTGCCACTTAAACCTGGATAATGTCTTTGGGCATTAGGATGTCTGTTGAGATTACAGTTTGTCCCTGTGTAGCTACATGTCTGATAGATACCAAAGGAGTTTCTAATGCCATTGTCAGTGGGTGGGCAAACAATGACCGAGGACACTGATCTCCTGTCACTAACCTGTGGCTGAATCAGCCAGGTAATGACATGGCATTCTGGATCCCATTCAGTCGTCTTCTTTCCTTTATTTTTCTTCATTCACTGACTGTTTTGTTGTGGGCACACTCTATGTGTTTAAATTACTCAAAATAAGAGTAACCATTTCTTAATAGTTGTGCTAGACCAGTGCAGTGAGGGAAATGTCATTCAGTTATTCATTGTTCTGCTGTATTTCCTTTTTTTAAAAAATACCCTGTTGTGTATCCGAGTAGAGGTGAAAAAGCACAGGGTCTCTTCACCCTGGTTAGTTATAGAATAATCCTGTCTATGATGGCTACAGTTGTATGTAAATTTAAGCCTAACCCCTAAGCCGTCAGGGGCCAGTAAGTCTCTTGGGCTTCGTCCCATCAACCCCATGTGACTGGAAGTCACTTGGGAGCACAGAGCTGGCCCTGGGAGGAAAAATTGTGCTTTCCCACCATGCAGTAGCCCAGCAAGTCACACACACCAGCTCCACAAATGCCCTCCATCCATGAGGCAGCAAAAAGATTGTCACCTGAAGGTGTTCTCCTTGCTTCCCCTAAAAACCAAGCACACAAGCTGAAGCCATGCAGTTTCAGTGCCCCGGCAGAGGTGACAACTAGGCCATGAGGGGCTGCCTTCTCCACCCCTTTGCATGTGGGGACTATGGCATTGAGACCAGCAGCTTGCCAGAACGGTGCCTTAACCTCATGCCCAACATGCAGCGCAAAGTGGTATATTTGAGGGGACTTCACAGACTTTGAGGCTTAATTTTGGACCTCCAAAGACACACTGTCCAGACTGGAGGTCCAAAACATGGTACTCACAATAGCACTAAGTAATTCACCCTGAGTCACACCAGGAGTCTGGGATGCTTTCACTCAGGGCCATCACTCTCAAGTGACAGGACCTAGACAGACATGCATAATTTGTTCAAAGACTGAGCCCTTAACTAGGATGGCAGCCAAGGGCAGCTCCCACCCAGCCGTTCATATCATGTCATCTTTGCCCAGGTGACATTTAGAAGCCTGCTAGAATTCCTGACAAAAATAAAACCAATTTAAAAATCCAGAGCACTGTAATTGCACATGTTTATCAAATTCATCAAGTAAATTGTGTAAAGGAAGTTGACTGAAAGCCCTGCAAAAGTTTTAATTAAAATTTATTTCACTGTGTAAAAGGAGTCCACCAAGTTTTATAATTAAATCCTAGCAAAAGGATGTCACTGGAAAATGTCAGTTGCATTAATTGCCTAATGCTGTTCAACACAGCTTCCTTTGCTGCTTTATTGATGGAGTAGGAAGGAGGAGAAGAAAAATACCATGCTGACATCTCTACACAGAATAGTGGATATTAGTCAGTTCGAACACTTTCCTGCTTAATAGAATGCATTACCTTAACTTTCAGAGGGAGGAAAGTAATATTCTCAGTGGTGAAAACCAGCTGGATATCATTAACAGCTTGAAAGTGGAGGTGGTGCTTTGATCACTTCCACTTTCCCTTCCCTCCCTCCTCCTTTCGGTGTCCTTTTCAGAGCCATAGGTTTATTTTCTCCTGCTCTGACTTAACTGACCCCAAATTACAGCTTTCTGGCAAAATGAAACTGGACTTTCTGAGTTTTCCTTCTCTATTTTGTCAAGCACATGGTTCGTCCTTACTGTTTTTCTGTGTTTGGTTTTGCACACAAAGAAAGTCTGATGTTTTCTGAAAAATAAGGGGCAAAAAGGGCTCTGCCTTTTGCAGTAGCTGAAATTTTTTGCTCTCCCCAGGAAAGGGACATTGTCAGGCAAAGAGAGATTTCTTTGGGCAGTCCAATGTATAAATTTTGCAGATTTAGCTCCAGTAGGAGCCAAAGGATTGTCAGCCTGCTTCTTTGTGTTCCCTCTTATAGTGAGGATCCAGTGTTATCTGCACGTTTTATCCAGTATTACACTGAATAGTAACTTTTCTGTTCTGCCGTACTCTTTCACCCAACACACGTGCTTTTCTCCTGATTACTGCTCATCTGTTTGGCAATATGGGACCCAGCTGCTCTTTATCCATGAGTTAGGAAGAGCCCTTGTCTCACTCCTAGATGGTCAATAAATTAGTTACATCCAGCAGCATTTAATTATTTACAGCTATATCCAAAACAGTTTTCAATGATACATCCGTGATGCTGGAGTGGAAAGTAAAGCTCTTCATTAGGAAATTACTCATCCCAGTGGGGTGGGGGTGGATGTTTCTCATCACCACCAGCCTCTCTGTTGCTGTGAATCTTTAGCTGGTGAGGAAAGTCATGATATCTCATCACTGCCCCAGGGATGGTGTATTTACCAGATGGAGGTACATGTAAACCCTGAGGGGCATGGGCAATATACAGGATTTATTCCCTTCCTCTAGGGCAGGGGTGTCAAATTCATTTTCACCGGGGGCCACATCAGCCTCGCTGTTGCCTTCAAAGGGTTGAATGTAATTTTAGGACTGCATAAATGCAACTACTCTTACTACAACTTGTTTTCTGGCCATTGGTTCTTTGCTTTTCCACTTTCTCTCTCCATAGGGATCACTTTTGGACCTAATGGGATTGCCACTGTTAGCTTTAATTATTTTAATACAAATGTCACTGTACTGGGTTAAAATTATTACTTGTAGGTATAGCTATATATATATATATATGTGTATTTTAAAGCTTCTAGTTTTCACCTTTTCAATCTTTTCTCTCTCTCTCAAGCTCAAGAAGATAGAAATAGTTCTGTTTTTCAGCTTATGTAGTGTTTGAATTGTTGGACATGGCAGCATATTTCCATCCTCTAACTGGGCTTTGGAAGACCTCTCAGAAGGTCTGTTGAGTCTCCCATAGCTTATCTTCTCTTTATTTCTATGTAGCTTTAACATTGTGCTTGAAGTTTATAATTCTTTCATTACCTCTCTTTCTGAGAAGCAAAACATAGACTATAGTGTTTCGTGTAGTTTTAATATGTCAAATAGCTGAATGTTGTTTTCCTGTGTCCCTATTTTTAATTAAACTATATTTTCTGCTTTTTATAATTTGATCTGTAACATGTAAATAATTGTCTTAATTGTAGTCTGATTTTTTTTTTCTGACGAGAGGAAAGTGAATAAAGGGGTTTATTATTAGAATGCAAGAAGGTCACAGACCACTCTAAAATCAAAAAGTGAGTAGGTGGATGAATATGTAAAGTCCTTGTAATTATTGTATTTTCCAGACTGCATGGTAGGACTTGTAGTATTTATATTGTATCACAGAACTATTACATATTAACTGTGATGACCCATCAGCTCCAGGTTGGGTTTTTCAGCCAGGGTGTTTGCTTCCTTGCATGATCATTTTAGCTTCAAAATAAACTTCATTCTGTTTCTGCTGTTCCTGATGGGGATAATGAGCAAAGTTTTTGCAAAATATCCCAAAAGCAGTAAAACGTCCAAAACTTAATTGCTGGTAAGAAACAATTTTTGATGAGAAAAGTGTTATTGTAAGACGTGATTATTCATTTAAAATCAGCCAAGTGATGTTTATGTAGCTCCTCCAGGATAAATATTATGTATTGGGCTGTTGATTTGGTAGCTAAATGACTATGGGGACTGTTCAGGTCTTGTTTGCACATTAATAACATTTCCAAACACTTAAACTTCATCAGAGCAAGTAGGAGTTAGTGAAGAAGGTTTAGGGATGTGGGCACATGCCTACATGTGACTGGACTGTGACTATGTCTAAAGAGATGGTTTACTCCAGTGGTCATCAAGACTATGAATTGGGATCAAGAGAAGACAGGTTGCTTTCTCTTTATTTTCTATTGCAGAAGTAGTTAGCCAGTACCCAAGGACATATTTTTAATCCTTCCTGTGATGAAATAATAGACAATTAGTGCAAATAGTAGAAATAAAGGTGAGTTGACTGTCCACTGTGTTTTTCAGTAGGTCAAGAGAAGCTGTTGTTGGAAAATCCCATGCAGTGGACACTGGCACAAGCTGTGCTCTGTGCTTGCCCAGCGCAGGGGTCACACCTGGGCTACTGGAGACCTGGGGAACTGCTGACCATGGCTGAGTCTGGTGGCATTTCCCACTGCCAAGCAACATTTTCCCAGTCGTCCCAGAGCCTTCATCAGGATGAGGAGAGCAAGTTGTGCAGGTGTCACTGGTGTGTGTGTGCCCTGTTTCACCTCCTGAAAGGAGGTTTTAGCATAGAGGGTGTTGGTCTGTTCTCTCAAGTAGCAAGCGATGGGATGAGAGGAAGTGGCCTCAAGTTGTGCCAGGGGAGGTTTAAACTGGATATTACAAACATATTTTTTCTTTTATGAAAAGGGTTGCTAGGTGTTGGAACAGGCTGCCCAGGGAAGTGGTTGCGTCACCATCCCTGGAGGTGTTTAAAAGATGCATAGATGAGGTTCCTATAGGGACATGGTTCGGTGTGAACTTGGCAGTGCTACATTAATAGTTGGACTTGAGGATCTCAAAGGTCTTTTCCAATCAAAATGGTTCTATGATTTGCTTTACAAGCATTGGTGGAGTAGTAGTCAGGGTTGCTGGTGAGAAGATAATGACCATGAAATGAAGAAGAAGCAGAAATCACTCGGCCCAGTCACCCTTTCTGCCTGACATCAACCTCCCACAGCAGTGGTGCGTGATTTACCCTGTTTGTCCCTAAGCACAACCCTCAAACGGTTGCTACAAATTCTGCTCAGATCAGGCAATACTTTTGCTCTTACATTAACTCACACAGGGGAAATTTTCAACCCGGCATTTATTTCAATGCTTGCTGATGTACTTAGCAAATGTGATGAGGAAAGATTTGAATGCGCAGATAATGTGCAGTGCCTGACTGTACTCTGATTTTAAAAAAAGGAAAGCTATGTCCTTTTAATTGTGTAAGATACATCAATGCTTTCCAAACAATTTGTAAGCTGCTTTCACCCAGCACTGAAACATGGTTGTGTCTTTTTCTGTGAAATGAAGATGGAGCTAAAAGCAAATGCATCAATTTGCTGGTTTCTGCTCCTGCATCTCAACTGAAAATTGTGTGGAGCACATAACTCGGTGTTATGGGACATCAATAACTGCAGTACCTCTTGTTCGAAAGTGGTACAGATCTTTGATACGGTTTCATATAAACCCAGAAATGATGCCCAAAACATAGCCTGTGCTCTGAGTATTTTCTTGCCTTCCTGAACAGAATTTTGTGTATGTATTTAAAAGGTGAAGTATAAAAATTAGATCACATATCTTAACAAGTCTTTATGAGCTGTGAATACATGGCACTTCAACTTTGCAACTAAACATGTATTGATGCATGTTGTCATCTGATAGCCTAAGAGCCTCATGAAAAAACAATGAAGGATAGTTTATCCCTATTTTATTTATAATTGAAACTTGATTTAAGCTGAATAAATAACCCTAAATTGAAAGATCTCTAAGTGGTCTGTGTGGACAGCACTCTGGTCATTACTTTTGCTGTATTTCCTCTTGTGCTTTTGCCATCTTTTAGTTGTAATTTGAAGGACGAGAAGAGATTTTACTTTCCACTGATGGTGCAGATCTTCTTTGTCTTCTTAGGACAGTCATGTGTGAAAAAATAATACCCTGGACAAAACGCTGGTCCTAATAGCTTTGATCCAGAGAAATGTCTCCATTCAGAAAAGGTGTTTGACTGTATTTTAATGTTAACAACTTTAATGAGGAAAAAGTAAGTATCTGTTTCCAGAGAAAGAAATCAACTTTCAACAATTTGCATGGTTAATGCTTGTCTCCAGTAAGGACAGGAGGTCTGAGTTCCTTGATGAATTAAAATGACAAATATGCAGATCAAGCACGTTAAGAATTGTCCTTTTACCAGACATAGCAAAAATACATACATAAATTATGTAGGGAAAATCTTGTTATGTATCTCACTTCACAGAAATATAGAGGGCCTCGTGCAAAGTGAAATCAGTAAATGTAAGGACAGGACAGCAAAACTGGAGTAAGAACTTTTCAGGAAAATAAAGTTTGCAAAAGTAATAAATGTTTCATTGCCTTAAATTCTAAAAAGAGTTAAATCAATAATGGGAAAGTTACCAAAAAAATTCTGTAACTCAGTATTGATTTTTATGTTATCCTTTGAAAGGCACTAGCAGGTCATTGCTGAATTATATAGAAGAACCTTGAGAAGGTATGGATTTTACCACCCTGAAAAGCTACATATTTGTTATTTAAGGTCACACTGACTGTTTATTTTTGGAAAACTATTAGTTCCACATAGTATGCAAGGGAGAAGAGTTCCAGCTGCCAGACAACAAACGTGAAGTTTCTGTTACTGTCTGTAAGGGGTCACACATATGCCTTTCTGTTTTAAAATACAGGTGGGGTTTTTTTCCTACCCTAACCCAATCATTTATTAAGTTCTATTATTTCAGCTTTTCAATGAATCATTAACCAACATCACACCATCAGCTGATTTATGACCCTCATTATTACAGTTTTATGTTAAAGCTACGACATCCACATGTGGGACTCCTGTATAAATAAATTCTGGACAAAGCAGAGATGCTGTAAAAGAAAAGGTGCATGTCAAACACCAGCCTGATGGCTGAAGATTTCCCTCTTCCCTGAGGGAACTTTACAATCTCTGCATTCATGTGTGTGTGGTTTCAGAGCCTGGACCATTTGCTCATACACGTGTTGACTTCCCACACAAATCCACCAGTGAAGAATAATGTCCAGCCCCGTTCTCTCAGTAGTTGTGTGGTTAACCCTTGTGAGACTGATGGTTCTGCACTAGGCATCAAATCCTGACGGCTTCCTTCTCCAAACAAGGATGTTCTTGGGTGCAGGTATCATGTTCTCCAACTAAAACATACTAAAAGGTCTTCGAGTGACAGTGTGGAAAGTATTTTCCTTTGCAGCTATGTAATGCTTACAGTTTAGGTGCCCTCAAGTCTCACAGCTCTGACCCTGTTGCCCTGGGCCATATTTGTATTCAGCACAGAAAGTCACTGCTGGAGCACAGTCAGGATCTCTGGTGGGCTGAGTTGTCTTCTGGACTTGCCCCACACTCCCCTGCCAGAGGATGATCTGGTCAGCAGAGGGAGATGGACTGTGAGGCTGTTTATTTACCTGGACAACAAAGTGTCTAAGTGAGGTGGAGCTAGTGTGCATATGCTTGTTTTGTTTCGGTTTGGTTTTTTTGTAGCTTTTAAAATGCATTTACTTAAGCTTCTTTATTGCTTCAAGGCACATAAATATTTAACATCATTAATTTAGGAATTCTGGACAGCACAGGCAATGAATATCCAACCTTTAGCTAGGAAGTAAGTGTGAGAGGTGGTCAGGCCAGTCTCTGGAATGACAAGCGTCTAAGTAGTAACTTAATGCCTAGTGTTGTCGACAGTTTAGATATATTTTAATTTCTGGTGATGTAAAGAGTTGGGACATACAGTCTTTATTTAATCCACCAGCTTGGCCAACTAAAAACACTTTACTACTGTGCAATGGCTATTTGATATCTTCTCTATATTAAACTGCCAGCCAGCCTTCTGTTTAATTACACTTTAAATTTAAATGCATGTGGGGGTTTCTTTTCAGAAAAAAAAAAAAACAAACCACCATTCATTTTTCTCTTTCAAAAGCTCATGTTCAGTTCAGTGCCAGTTTTATATTTTCCCTTGCTGTTTTATGACTACATTTTATCTTTTTATGTTCTTTTTTTCCCCTATATTTTCTATTCTTTCTTGGAGAAGATATCTTATTTAAATATTAAATATGCAGTAGGACATAAAGGAAAAGGAAATCCCCAAATTAATCTTCCTGCCTAGTTCTGCTTTACAGCTTTGTTTCCTTTCAGTTTTCCTTTAATACCTTACCAATGCTGTGATAAATTGATCCAGATAACACTTTTTATTTTCCTCAGTATAGATTAAATACCTGTGTTGGGGGAAAAAAAATTATTGTTAAGGGAATTTTAAATTTGAGCCTTGAGATTTCGCACTGTGTTTACTAGAAATGCTGACTGCATGAATGAGATTAAGAGGAATGTGCTGGCAAAGACCACACAGCACTGCAGTACGTCGAACCCCCAGCACTGCTTGGGTGCACCTGAGAAGGTACCAGCAAATCACCCCAGCTGTATCCTGTAGCTAAAGCAAGACTGAATTGACTAAAATAATTCTGTATTATTTTGGGGACTTGTGAAGACCAGACCAAAAAAAAAAAACACCTTCCACCAGTGATTTACTCTTTATTTTGTTCTTCTTTGTACCAGGTGAAAGATGATCTGAATGTTAAAAATAGTATGGTATCTTTAATTTATTCAGTTGTTTTTATTTCAGGTTTTGTGTCCCACTTAATAGAAATGGAATATGGTGTAGAGGCTTTATTTGAGCAAAAAATAAATTAATTTGATTTGAACTTTCCATGCAGATAGGGAATTATGAAAAGGACTATAAACTCCAGCAAAAGAAACAGAGTTACAGCAAACCTGAAATCAAACCACAGTATCTTTTATGTTCTTCCAGTGTCTAATTGCTGTATTTGCCATAAAACCTGCTGAGAAATTTTTTCTGCTTTATTTTTGCGGAAAAAAAAATGCACTGCTTCTGCTCTTTTAATCAGAGAATTGTTTGCTATACCTTGTAGGATTGACAGTTTCTGCCAGACAAAGTGGGGAAAATTTAATTTGCACAGTTTGAGTTCTTATCAGTTTTGAAGGAAGTGATTATTTCTGTTGATCTTTCCTAGACATGATGGGTCTTCAGGTAGGTATCTTTAAACAGTAATTATTTCTGATGGGAAGAAAGGGAAAAGAAGTGGACTGCTGTGTATTTGCTATTTATTTTGATGATACTCAGCCTCGTTCTAAATGCCTTGCTTTATGTTTACTAGATAAAGTAACCTCTGTGTTTTGGCACTGAATTTTGCCAATTCTTTCTCTGTTGTGCCTGGACTTTTGTCTATATTGCCTTTCTCAACGTATACAGTCTGAGCTGTCAAAACAAGTCATAAACAGATTGAAAAGAATGCACTGAAATCTGTGGAAAATGTGGACCAAAAAAATGCGATTTCTTACCGAAAGGAGAACTGAGCACATGAACACCAAAAAGACCTTTTCCGCTAATACTCTTCACTGGGTTTCCATTATTGCAGAGGTGTTTTAGTGCTGGAAATAAGAAATTGCACTAGTGTTAGAGCTGATTCATTTAATATTTTCCTGCAAAATACAATTGGGTTCAATAAATAAATACAACTCTATGTTCCAGTCTAATACCTTTTTACTCTGCATTGTAAAGTCTTTAAGTACTATAATTCAGATGTTTCAAGAGTGCACATTGAACATTAAGTGCTGGACACCACAGTTATTGCATTCTCATAAATGTTCCTGTAAAGTACGTTAAGAATGTTCATACATCAAAATCAGTACTAGATAGTTCTCTGTAAATGCTTTACTTGCATTTCTCGGATCTACATTGTTTTACGCAAAGTTACATGGGTATGAATTCAGATACCATAGAATCATAGAATAGTTTGGGTTGAAAGGGACCTTCAAAGGTCATCTAGTCCAACCCCCAAAATCTTCAGATTACTTTAAAAAAAACAGTAAGAAAAGAGCAGTTGAAAAAAAAGAGTGCTGAAACCAACTTGGTTGCCCTGTTAAGGGCTGCTGCTCCACATTGGTTTTTCTGGTGGATCACCCTGCACCAGCCAGCCCAGCTCTGCGAGGAGCTGAGTTTACCAGATGCTACCACACTCACCGGGAACATGAAAGATACCAGCACCTTACGGCATCAAACCCACAGATGAAAAGGAATAGTAGTATTTTCCCTGAGGCCTGTGATCGAATGATTGCATTCTGTGAACCATAAAAGTTCCAGGTACCCATGTGCCCGATTTCCCCCACACTGATTCAGGGGCAGCCTCTCCAGCATACCAGAGAACTCCAGCTCAATTCCAGACTGCAGAGCCTCTCTGCATCAGCACCCAAATTCGGCTGCCCATTCCCTGGCCAGCTGCTGGGGCATGACTACACATGCTGTGGGTGAACTTGCTCTTGCAGACACTGAACCCT
This sequence comes from Patagioenas fasciata, assembly GCF_037038585.1. Lineage (NCBI taxonomy): Eukaryota > Metazoa > Chordata > Aves > Columbiformes > Columbidae > Patagioenas > Patagioenas fasciata. Next base: position 103,373,527 of record NC_092520.1, on the reverse strand, counting down.
TCCCAGCAGACACTTTGGGACCTCGCTGGAGCAAGGCTGGATGGAGGCTGAGGAAACCTTAGGCTGTGTCCTGGCACTAGGAACGGTCTGAGTACAAACAGGGGCTCTGGAGTGATCTACTCTGATGGCACCTCATGCACAGGTCTTAGTTTTGGGTCTGCAGATATTTATTTTGTTTTGGTTTGGTTTGGTTTGTTTAATACTGATCTTATTGCAGATGTTGTTTTCTCTTTAAATGTGTGTAAAGTGCAGGCCATAACATTTGAGGGCCATTTTTGTTATGAAGTAATGATCTAGACCTCACCGTTTCATAAGCAGATGAAATGAGACTGCTGTTTATTTTCCCAGATGCTCTAATTCGGGGCAGTAACACACAGGGCATGCATGTGACACACTGGGTTTTGGTTGGTGTTTCAGTGGAAGGGAGCTCTTTTTTCCTTTATAGTTGGGTTTCGAAACATTATCCTTGTACGCTGCCCTGAGAATTGCTACTGAAATCAATTTTGTGCAAGAGACTATTTTTCAGTATGAGAAATGCCATTGCATGCTTGATACTTAAGTTCTAATTCATTTGTGAGCATAAACTCATGCACCAAACTGTAATAAAATAATAGTTTAGTTAAGCCTGCTTTGCACAGGCTCAGTCCAAGCAATCTCACAGCTGTTTTTGGCTGAGTTGATGTATAGCCAATGAGGGGGATAACTTGATTTGAAAGGACTGAAAGCAAACACCTTTTATATTGCTCTTCTGCATTTCTTAAGACTTTCTGTCTATCTATTAAAATTTCATTAAAACTGGTAAGGACTAGCTAACGCATATTGTATCTGTCCACAGGGAGGGCTTTATTTTCTTTTAGCTTGGTACAACATTAAAAACACATTTTGTTTGCTTCTAATTTTGATGTAGCAAAGGATGTTTTCCTTAATTTCCAAGATTTTTTACATATATTGAGCCCTTTCATTAATAAGTTAACACACGTAAATCACAAAGTAATTACATCATAATATACTGGCTTTTAGTAAAGTAGGTTTTCCTAAACAGTACCTATAAAGTAGATGCAGGTTTATTTTTTTCTCTTAACAACACTATGACTTGTTCAAAATTATTTCCTTCAGCAGTTGTCTAGTAATTTGTACTAAGAATGAAGATTGTATACCCTTGTCAGTTTAATTTTGCTTTATAGGACCGATTAAGAAAACAGTGATAACATTTTCTTGTGTGGTACCCCTGATGTCAGAGCTGGGGTTACATGTTCAGGTTCTACCTGCACCATATGTGTGCTGTGCGACTGTGGGCCGGTCACACAACGTTTGTTTCTCTGGTTCACCCCTTGAAGTGGGGAGAGCATTAATGCTTTGATGCTGGCGGAGAATATTGTGGGACTGTGTTGGCTTCGATGCTGCTTAACTTCTCAAAAATAGTTTTCTTTTCTTGTTTTTTTAGAAAAGTGACTGTTTTCTTATTCCAACTCGGGTTTAATGGAGCTGTTTGATGACTCTGGTAAGCATGGTTGTAAGAGAGGGAGACAAACTTTCCTGGTGTTCCTTTGGCTTATGGCGTATCTCAGCTTTACTGAGAGACTCAGCAGCATAGCTACCTGGGGAACAGCTAGCTCCAGTTCCTTAGACAAACCTCTGGACCTGTTCAGCCCTTTCCAATTCAAGAAATCTTTTACCAGTACATACTTAGGTCCTGCAGCTCACTGTGCTGAAAGAACATCGGCAAAGTGAAGTGCCACAACTTGTTGGGCACAGTGTGGGAGCTGAGGGTTGCACTTCTGCACTTAGAGTGCAGTAAAAGTGCTCAGCCCAAATGCCAATGGCATGTCTTTGCTCAAAAGAAGCCTCTCCCAGAGACTTGAGGTTGTTCGGCCTAGAGAAGAGAAGAGAAGAGAAGAGAAGGCTCCAGGGAGACCTTATTGCAACCTTTCAGCACTTAAAAGGGACCTGTAAGAAAGATGGGGATAGACTTTTTATAAGGGCCTGTTGCAATAGGAAAAGGGGTAATGGCTTTAAACTAAAAGAGGGCAGATTGAGGTGAGACATGAGGAAGAAATTTTTTACACTGACGATGGTGAAACACTGGCCCAGGTTTCCCAGAGAGGTGGTAGATGCCCCATCCCTGCAGACATTCCAGGCCAGGCTCGACGGGGCTCTGAGCAACCTGATCTAGTTGAAGATGTCCCTGCTCATGGCAGGGGGGGTGGACTAGATGACCTTTGAAGGTCCATTCCAACCCAAACTATTCTATGATTCTATGACCTTGTTCACTCACGAGGCTCCAAATCTCATATTTACCCAAATATGAAAATATATAAGAAGTTAAGCCAGAGGGTTCTCCCAGGTAGCTTAATGTAATACTGGTGTCACTTGTTACTGGTGTCACCTCCCCACCTTGTCAGCCCCAGGAATACATGAATAAACCTAAATGCCTGTTGTCTGTTCAGAAAGAGAAAAGAAATAAAAGCCCAAGCCTGCTTCTGTTTGGTCCGTTTTCATAAGTGAGCAGTGGGAGACCTGACAGAGAAGCCCAAGGGATACCCTGGATGCCAGCCAGGCCAGAGTGAGCAGGGAGAGGGAAGGTCCCCAATGAGCCAAGATGAGGTGACAGGGGCACATCCCCACAGGGAACTGGCAGCAGCTTGGGAAGAAACCGAAGCGTTTTGGGGTTTGACCAACTTAGGAGTCACAAACTAGTGATAACTATGGTTTTAGAGACACCTAGGCTGACAGGGTTGTGGATGGCATTAAGTTACAAATGTGGGAGAGGACAAAGGATGTCACCTCCAGATCCACTGGGTCAAGAAAAACAAGTTTTTACTGGCTAGCAAAAGACACCATTACAGAAGAGGCATAACATTTGTTTCTAATTTCATGTTAGAATTCCTTCCACTGCTCAGGTAATAGACCATCATTATTGATTTTTTTTTGTGTTTTTCCAGCCATTTCAAACTGCACCATATGATTTTTCAAACCCAGACAAGTCTAAAAGCCACTGTGGCATGTAATGGTGTAATTCCAAACCTTTCACAGGGCAATATAGCTGCCGTTTTCACAAATCTCTTATGTCGGGTTTCACCTTTGTTTTAGGATCAGAGCACTGCCTGCAAAAAGCCCCTTTTATAGCCGCTGGCTGGTGCAGCTGGTGATGGACGTGGGCTGGAGCTGCCTGCTGTCCCCAGGATCTCTGGCCCCTCTTCTGCTCCCTCCTTCAGCCCCACCAAGGGATGAGCGGGGAAGGTTTTGCCAGGCAGCGGCAGCTCGGACGCTTGGGCTGGGGATGTGGTGAGAGCACCACAGCTGCTGCCCCTGAGCTGCTTTAAGCCCCGCATGAAAGGCAACGCGGCTCTAAAGGGAGGCTGATGCTGTTGCCAAGGGTGCTGGGTTTGGGCGCCTGGGCACAGGCTGAAAGGCCAGAGCAATGAAAGGAAAATGAAAGCAACAGCTGTCAAGGTGGGATAGGGATTTTTTTGCTTTTAAACTAAAATACAGTTGTTGTATACTGACTTTGGCTTTGGAGGGAATGGACGAAATCTTTGAAAAGGGCTTTGGAATTAACCTGTTAGAAATTCTGTACTATGGCAATGTGTGAATAGATGTAACCTGACAACCTGGACGTATATTTTAAGGGAATAACTGGGTTTTTATCAGCATCTTATCCCATCAAAGCTGGTGGGTAAAACTAGAGTAATTGAGGTTCAGTGTGATTACTATACCTTTCTGCAGGGTAGCACATCAGGCCACCTTATGTTTTTTTTAAACAAGAATCTAAAAAGAAAAAAAAAATAGGTAATATGGTTTTGAGTGATGGTGTGATGTTTAGAGCCTTAATCTAGATTATACCTCTTCCTACAGCACATGAAGGGCCTTAATCTGCTGCAGACATTTAATTTCTGATTTTTCAAATGGTGGCAAACCAAAAACAATATGCTATGATAGATTAGATCTAGAAAGCAGAGCCACTGTTTTCAGTGTGAGCCAAACTTGTCTCCCGTGTCCAGTCTTAGCCGTAAGACTTATGGCTCAAAAGCATTTTTCCTGCTTGCAGGTGATGGCTCAGTGTATCTCTGTCCTGTTGAGTGGCCCTTAACTGGACGTTGCATAGCTGGGATGTTTCGGCACATTATCTATCGACACTCTGTAATGTTAGTCATACATCTATTTTGTTTTATGTCTACGAAGCCCGAGTTCACGAAGTAGAATAACTTGCACTACGTGACCTTTACAAAATTCTAGTGAAATCAGGCTCGGATTTTTACTCCCTTTCCCTGAACAGCGGACAAAGTCACCGGAGGACACGGCCACACGGATGCCACCAGTGGGGCACGGAACCGTGTGGCCAGCAGCAGCCGCAAGAGCAGCCCCAGCTCGTGCCCAACGCAAGTGGCTCGAAAAGAAGGTGAAGCTGGATCTGTTTCTGATATGTGGGGTTTTTTTGTGCTTCCAATGTGCAATGTGTCTGGAGCAGACCAGAAGAGGTAATGAGAAAATGGTTTTTCTGCAACATTTCTTTCAAATTAAAGGCAGTCAGACAATCAGGATGTAGACTGTTGGTTTTTTAACCTGAACAGATAACAAAACAAAAATACAGTTGTTCCTAATCTTACTTTCCCCGCTTTTCTACCTCATAATAGATCTATGACAGAACTGAACACAGAAAATATATATCACACCTGGTGGGGACTGTTTACAGGTGAGGACAGCTACAAGTAAAGGGGCTTGGTATTATTACACTGTCAGTATTTCTTTGATCTGATATGTTCAGGGAAAAAATTATTTACTGTTGCCATGTTTGTGATAAGCAGGCAGTTGCTCTTATGATTTTGGTGACTGCAAACACAAAACCAGCACCCAGAAATTATACATATAGACAACTACTACTGTCTCCTCACTCTGTTCTCCATTCCTGTGGTCACTTCACGTGGACATCTGTAAACTGGGGTATTTCACACGTATGCGCCTTGAAGCAGCAGCCTACAATAGCAGAAACATAATTTAGTATTAAGGTAGGACTCATAAGATTAAAAGTCTATTTCTGTCCCTTTCTCAGTCTTCCTGTTGCTGCTTCTGTGAGAAAGAACATAAAATTTCCTGCAGAAATACGTGTGGTCTCTTAGCTCTCACTGGTCTGGGTGTCCATCACTGCCTGATCACATACTCTTGTGGTTGAGGACACCTTCAGATGACCATTTCAGAAATGGCAGTAACACAATTTGCTCCTCCAGCAGTAGTGTCTGCTGCCCTTGGCTGATCTCTGCATCAAATGTGGGACTGTAACGTCAGATTCAAGTAAGAGATGAAACAGGTGCACCCATCCAAACTCTGTTCTTCTGCTGCAGTTCTGGCCATCCCCTTACCTCTCTTTTGGTTCAAAGTGTTAATATGCCCTTATACATGAAATGACATGTTTGTGAACATACATCCCATGGAGCCTGGAAGATACTCACTGCATCTTTGTCAATATTGTAGATGAGAAAATGCCTGAAATGTATGTTACCTCTTGGAAGAATGTTTGTGTTGGTGCATGACTGAGAAACATAACCCCTGAACTAATAACTCAATTATTGTCATGCACCCAATCAGGCAGAAACAAAATAAAATAAAGAAAAAAAAAGTCGAGGTGGTGAAAGAAAGGGAGATACAAAATAAAGCTGTTCATTTGCAACTTATTACAAAATAATATTGAAAGGACCAGTTTATCTACTTTTTTTCTGACTCCTTTTCATTGCCTTCGGAAAGAGTTAGAGATGTGAGTGAAGACACTGTTTCCACTGTGACAATGAGGGACAATCACTAGTCACAAAACTTGCTGTGGCAATAGGGAAAAGCCCAGCTTTAGCTAGATTTTTGTATGCTTTGTAAGATGCAGACTTTCCAATATAACTGCTAAGAGAAAGCTATGATAGCATTCAGTAATTTTGAAGCTTGCCAATGTGAGAAGAATACAAATGAGGATAACTGGAAAAAAAATAGCTAAAAACAGAGCGAGGTTCAGACTGATAAACTTTGATTAGGCCTTCTAAATAAACAACCAAGAATATAGTTTTGAAACTGCAGTCTCATATAACTGTTATGCATGACCAATATTGTGTATCTCTAATGTTTTCAGGCTGACAGGAAGATGTTTGCACTCTGAACTTCCCCCCTCTCTTCTTTTTGAGAGGTTTAACCGTGAAGGATAACCACTACCAAGAAAAAGTCACAGTGTCTTGAATAAGGTATTTCATGTAAATAACCACACAAAGGTAACAGCATATTGTTCCCTTGAGGTTCCTTACCATCATTTAACTCTTCTCACACCTGAATACTGTTAGTAAAAATAGTAACTGGATAAAGTTTCTCACATGTTCTGTCACCAAGACCTTCATCTGACAAAACACGCTTACTAAACTGGATGCATGTAAAGGATCCTCTCTACTTCAGCAGGACCCACACATGTGGTTGTAGAACTGAGCTCCAAAATACTCTCTTCTGGCTATGCACAGAAAAAAAAAAAAAAAAAAAAAAGCAATAGTCAGCTACACAGCATCATTACATGAGCACTGCCAGATGCTAGGTGTCTTAAATGACAGTGCATGCACTTGGGTCAGCAAGGTTTCAAAACAGGTAGTTCAGATTGTTTACCTCAAAATCAGAGCCAGAGAAGCAGAGACTGTGAGAGGCAACTGAAGATCATGGGAGGAACCAGCGTCCAACGTGGCACTGGTATTTTCAGACCCCAATGGAACAGCATGAGTGGTGACCTCTTCCCACAAGAAACTGGCATGACACATTAATTAAACATATCTAGATTACAGAGGTGAGTATCTCTGTCACAGCAGGTCTTCAGCATCAGACCAGTGACCTACAGGAGATGAGCTAGACCTTTACTTGCAACTGGCAAAGGCTGATGAAAAAATGTTGCAGCTGAGGAACAGCACAACTTGATAAAGATCTGCATATCTGCAGAAGTTAGAAAAACCCAGTCAAGACAAAATTCTCTGGGAGACCGTAAGTCATTCCTCTGGATAAGGAACAGGTCCCTCATCTGTCAAGGCAGAGTTTCTTTTAAAGTGGTTTCTCTTGTAGAGTGAATTTGATGCCAGTAGAATTATTGAGCTGGAAAAAGAGCAAAGTGGTTATCTTTCACTTCCAGCTTTAAGAAACAGCTTTGAAGACTACTGGGAAACATTTACACACTCTGCATTTATTGCTGTAATAAACTTGCTTTCATTTTTAAAGCCAGGCATCACCATGTGGGAATTTCACACGCTTGGTGACTTTTATAGCTCATGAAAACATTTGTATTTCCCACCTTGGTGGCTAGATGATCTGTGTCACAACCAGAATACACTATAGTAACTTAGTCATATTTAATGTAACTCCTGCTATTACTCTGTTGTCATTGGTACAATTATGTCTTTTTCTTATGTTTATGTTCTACTTTCTCCTGAATGACTGCACCTTCCCAAGTGCATTTCTACAGCCACATACTGTCAACGGTGTGGAGTTACCAAACCCTGTAGCCTGATGGAGATGAAGCTGCAGCTGCTCTGTGGCCCCAGCACCAGCGGTCTCATGCCAATCCCCTCTCCAGCAGATCTGCCAGCAAGAGGACAGGCACACAAGTGTGCAACGTGGATCCCCGGCACCCGCGCTCAGTCACGGGGTATCTCCAGGGTTGCCCTGACTCCTCAGCTGCTGGCACACAACAGCAGTTGTATGCACTTGCATTTTCCTCCAAAGACTTCTCCATCTCCTTGCTGGAGGGTAGGTATCCACCCACCCCGATCTACAAGGACTGAAGTTGTCTTGGATCCTAATAATCCTATTTTTCATAATCTCAGTAGTGTGGGCACCTTGTCAACACAGCAAGCCAGTTCCATTTGATTCCCAGTGTGGGAGAGTGTATTTGAAAAGGACACCAGGACAAAGTAGTGCTTTGAGATTTGTGACCTGGATGACTGAAGCACTGTGTGCAGTTCTGGGCACCACAGGATAAAAAGGACATAAAGCTACTGGAGAGTGTCCAGAAGAGGGCTATGAAATTGGTGAGGGGTTTGAAGGGGAAGCCGTATGAGGAGCAGCTAAAGTCACTGGGTTTGTTCAGCCTCGAGGAGACTGAGGGGAGACCTCATGGAGGGTTCAGCTTCCTCACAGGGGGAGGAGGAGGGGCAGGCGCTGATCTCTTCTCTCTGGTGACCAGTGACAGAACCCGAGGGAATGTCAGGAAGATGTGCCAGGGGAGGTTTAGGTTGGACATTAGGAAAAATTCTTCCCCCAGAGGGTGGTGGAGCACTGGAACAGGCTCCCCAGGGAGGTGTCACGGTCCCAAGCCTGACAGTGTTCAAGAAGAGACTGGACAAGCCCTCAGACACATGGTGTGAACTGTGGGGTTGTCCTGTGCAGGGACAGGGATTGGACTCCTGATTCTTGTGGGTCCCTTCCAACTCAGGACATTCTGTGATTCTATGACTGCAGGGAGTCTCAGCATTGCTGTGGATCTGGGTAGATCACAAAGACAAAGGAGAAGGAAAAATGGCTATTATTTCTCAGTTCTAGATATCAAGAACACATAGCTGGGGTTTGAAATACATTCTCACCAGAATAGAATTCCTACTAAGGATTATTAGAAAAAATAGAAACTGCAGAGTCACAAATGGTAGGGGTTTGCACCTCAGTCCCACTGGAGGGGGTGGGAAATATGCAAATGTAGGGATTAACTAGCAACCTAGGAAACAGCCAGTCAAAAAAGCACATTGATACACCTAACCCATTCTCTGCTTGTCTGAAAGATTAAGTTGGCAGGGGGGAATCATTTGAAGTTCTACATCAACAGTGGCTCTTGCACTGGGATACAAATTGCATCAGCCTCTATTCCAGATGGAGTATTGTCTCAAAATAACATTTCAGTAATGAAGATTATTTTTCATAACAGATCCCGCAAGCACACAGCTGTTCAACACTCACGTCTTTAAAAGTTCACAGTTGATCCATTTGGATTTTCTCACTTCTAAAGAGTCTGCTTCTTTACAAGAAGCATTGCTGAAGAGAAGGCGATGAAGGCGATGCTCACAAGGTGACCATTTGCATGAAGAACTGTTACAGACTGGAAAGTTAGTAATTTGGAAAAGTGTTGCTATCCATCGATAACCTCAGTCAGGGAACCAACAAATACTTGGGGAACTGCCTTGGCCAAAGCAGGATATATTTCACCTTGACTAGAACTGGAAGGCAATGAACTGGGAAAACATACTAGAACATTTAAAGGGCATACGGTGTCATATTCAGTAAGTTTAATACTGCTGTTGAAAAAAAGAAGAATCTTCTTGTCACTCTTGAAAAATATGACTGATGGTTTTCTGTTTCAACACTCTAATATATGGACTACTAGATGTGAATGTTTTGCATGCAAATCACTTAGCTTTTTACTTAATCAATTGTGTGATAAGCAAGGCCAACATACATATTTAAAAATAAACTTATTTCAAATATTTCACTTCAGTTGTACAAAATGAGGTATGAAAATTCTGTCTGGCAGTTGCTGTTTTATTGGAGATAATGATTCTTAGTAGCAGCATCGTCGTGAGTTTCTTAAAAATGCGACAGGATCAAGTCAGCCAGTCTGCTTCTCAGTTTCATTCAAAAGTAATACGAAAGCCTGAAGTAAGTTTCAAAATGACACGTATTTTTCAAGATATGCTTTATAGATTTATAACTATTTATGTAGTTCTTTGTGTGACACAACAGTGACCTGAAGTTATCAGAATTATGAAGAAGAGTGTGAAAGTACACAAAGCTTATTGCATTTTCAGTTTGCAAAGATAATAAGCAACAGATTCATAGTCATATACATCAGTCAAAAACAAAAAAAAAGAGAGAGAAAATAACTTCTGTTTGGCTTACAAATGGTTGTTTGAGATAAACGTAGGAAAAGAAAGTTACAAACAGTTACTTGGAAGAGTAACCAAGACAATCCACCAGGTCTCTGTATCTGTGGTGATGAAAGATGACCAAGGCTTTTCACCACTGCAGCTGTGCATCATGAAGCAAAACATATACAGAAATTTAACCAGGGAAAAGGATTCCCAAATCATCATAGACACAAGTCATTCTCTGTAGAGTTTTCTCAGACCCTGCTTACTCTAAACCCACATATCTGTAAGGAAAGCGTATCTGATTTATTATCCCCATCACTGGGGAACGGGTCACAGGGGTCTACACAGGGTTCTGGACCCCAGGCAGAATCACACCAGGCACTGTCTAGAGCTTGAGGTACTCACAAAGACACTCATTTACATTGCCAAAAGCAACTTCAGCTTTGCCAAGTCATTAGAATTAACTGAATAGGCTAAAATTATTAATAGAGAAGAAAAAATTCAGGTGAAATATAATTCCCAGTGCTGGCAATATGCAAGGCTGGTTCAGGATACTTGAGAACAAACCGGCAGAGCCATTGAGAGCTTGTGGTGAATGTTCATCAAGCTGTGACTTACATGTTTGATTCAGGGCAGGGAAGCCCCAGCTTCAGCTACCAGGCAGCTCCTGAACAACCTTCTCTGCAAAGGTGGGGAGCCTTTGGTCCTGTGCGTTCTTCTTTTTTGTTGTTTGTTTGTTTTTCCTAAAAGGCCAGTGATTTTTCCTGCTGTGGCAAATCTACACTTCAGCTGACTGAAGTGCAGGCAGGCCTTGTGAAGTGACAGTCAGTGTGCAAGTGTCCCACAGGAGATGCCAGAAGGCCAACTTCCCTTCCTGGGCCCTCAGGAGGGAACAACAGACTTGTTGCAATCCACAATGCTTCGCCATCACATATGGGCTGCACATCCCAGCTATGAGGGATGGATATTAAATGCTCCCCAAGGACACCACGCACCCCAGTTCAGCTGAGCAGTTGGCCACCAGTAGTTCCAGATCACTTTTATCACCATTCTGTGTCACCAGTGCCAGGATTCCATACTGGTTGTTAATACACCACGTTGACAAACTGTGTGAGTTTGGAATCATAATATCACCTTCAAATCTATGATAACTTCCCTCCCCTAGTAAAATTTTTCCTGATGTATTCTGTAATTTTCCTAAAAAAACCAAACAAACAAAAAAACCAAACCAAAACAAACAAACCACAACACAAAAAAAAACCAAAACAAAAACCACTCTTGTGCCTGAACTTTTTCCCTAAAACACTTCTAAAAACCGAAAACAAAACAAAAACCTTTTAGTCAAAAATCAAATAGCATCTGTGTTGCATATTTTTCATTCAGAGGCTTTTGGGGTTTGTTTCTAAAGCAGTAACAGAACTGTATTTACTCTTTGTTTTAAGCAAAACTAGCAAGAAAGCCTTTGTAACTTCCCACACAATCACTATGGTTTTGGAATAAAGGAAAATTAATGCATCAAAATCTTCAAAATCAACCAATACATGCAAAGTTTTAAGTCTTACCTAACTGGAAAGAAATCCGGACAGTGGAATTTTTATGAATTGGGGAGAGGGGAGGGCTATTTTTTGTGTGTGTGTGTTCTGTTTGTTTTTAGAAATACAATTTTCTAGAGGGAATAATTTGTTAAATGAAGTGTCACTCCTGCAAGAGGCTTTTAAGGGTCTGGCCTGGTTTTGGTGTCAAACTAGAACATGTCACAATCGCAGACCCTCTATCTTACAATTAATATGGCCTTTCCTCAACTTCATAAGACTCTACAAAAGGTCATGCAACCCATTTAATATGTAGTGATAAATCCAGCTCTTAGGTGAAATCAGTTTCCTAAATCACCTCCTTCCAAAAGGTGTATTTACAATCAGAAAGGGTGCAATTGCAGACTGCCCAGGACTTACCCAGCACTATGGATCATCTTGACTGATGAGAAGCAGCAGCACTGAATTCCTGGAGTACTCACCAGATCACAAATCATCACTCTCAGTGCCACAGGTTTAAGAGATGGTGCAGTACTGTCAAAACCAAGCAACTCTTACAAATAAATCAATTAGTTCTATGCAATTATTTCAGTTGTTACATCTACTGTCTTCTGGCTTTTTATTCTCTATTAGCATAAAATATTTTACCTGGACCTAAACATTTTAAAATTTTTTATATGATAGTTGGTTTTTTAAAAAATAGTTTCAATTGCAATGAATTCTAAAGTGAAAGAATCAAATGCTTGATTAAAATGCAAACTTATCCTGAAAATTTTATAAATTCAATTTAGAAAAAGGAATGCAAAACTAAATTCTTACACGTTTGCTGACGAAAGTACAAAACCAAAGCGGCAGTAGGTTTTTTAGACCAGAATGTGTTTAATGACTGAAACTGTATGTGAACAAAATACAGCTGTAGAATAGCTGCAGAGCTTTCAAGTTTTAAGATTATGGTGAGCTGTTACAATCAAGATAATTGAGAAGACATACTAATAAACAGAAATGGGCTGCATACCGATGCATGCATTTCAAATTCTCCACGCTCTCCCAGAAAGGTGCCTTTCTATAGAAGGCTGCAGCAGAAGATGAACTTTTGTAATCCAGATAACTCCACAACTACTGAGGGTAAGCAGGAATGCCCATAATCAAGACTACAAAACAAAAGGTGATCATCTGCTGTAGTATGTAAAGCTACCCCTACTTATAACAACGTTCCACTTAAAAGAGAAAAGCGATAAGCTCAACTTCACACTTGCAACATCCAATGTCCTGCTTCTATACCAGAAACTGCACAGAATATCCACCACCTAAACAGGACTCCTGCTCATATAGGCCGCCGACATTCACAGGAATAGGGTTTGGACCCCAGTTTGATATTCAGCAAGTGCCTAATGAGAATCACATTGATCACCAAAAAGAGAACTCTAAAAGCCTTGGGACAAATCTGCCATAGCTATGAGTTCAAGCTGAAGAACAGAAACAATTGGACTATGAAAGCAAAAAAGCTGTATTTTAAAAATGTTTCCTACTACATACAAGAACAAATGCAGGATGTGATGTTTGCTTGGTTTTATTAATTTATTTTTGCAGGAATCTGCAACTCTGAGTATGCACTTTCTGGAGGTACCATGCATGCATAGCCTCTGAATGCTTTTATACAATTTCATCTCTTAGTAACAAGTTCATTCACAGCATACACAGATCTAGAATGTAGACACCATATATACAGGATTAAACAAGATCGTGTCTTCCTTTTTTAATGAAAAAATTTAACAGGGTTTCACACAGCAGGAAACACAGATTAGATACACTGGTGCCACCATAAATAAATAAGTTTCAAGAACACAGGTTTTTAAAATCGGTTTCAAAGGTACTGAAAATCCAGGATTATAATATTGCATTAACTCCATTGATTTCTGATTACTCAAAACCAAGAAAAATATTCGCATTAATATTTATGGACATAAACAGGAATGAAAGCCCCAAACTGAAGAAATCTGGCAAAATTCAGTAATGGCTAGTTTCATAAAATATTGACATTTTGAAACAAAACAAATGCAGCAGCACATAGAGACAGTACTAACTATGAGATGTGATATCTGTGCATGTCTTCTTTCTTTATGGGATTTAGAGTCACTGCAGTATAGGGCACAGAAATTCTGTGGTACCAAAGAAGCTGATAAATTGTTTATGTCCAACTGTCCGCTTCTCGTCAGGATAGTAATTTTCACATTCTAGGGTATACCACTGAATTTTAAAACAAAAACTATCATCCTGATGACAAGCTTGTTTTAAATATATTTAATATTCTCACATTCCATTTTAAAACATTCGTCGTTGTTTTTATTTTGTTTTGTCCCCATTTCACCTCAAGCATCTTTATTTCAGTTTCAACGGGTTTTACAATCAATATTATATGTAAAAGTATTCAGAAATGGAAATGAGAGATGTATAACTGGGACAGATAAAATAACTGAAAGAAAAGTTTTTTTTAAAAAAAATGTGATTTAGTAGCATACCACAATTGGAAAGTACTGAGACCAGCTCTTTTAAGAATTATTACACCTTTTCACCACACCTCCCATTTTTCAAGGGAAACACACACATACCACAGACACACAGATACACAATTCAATCTGATCTAAGACTACATTTTACAAAGTACTTCCTTTTGCTTGACTTCCCACCCCTTTCCTCTTCATCCAAACTAGATTAGTAATTACATCAAATTAAAAGTAGATCCAAAGTTCAGGATTTCTTTTGGTTTGCTATGTTCTGAATGATTTTCCACAAGCCCCACTCTAGATAAACTTGTAAAGAACTACAGTAGTATTCTATAATTAAAGGGAATTCATCTTAATAGCACAGTAAATATAAAATAAGCTTTATAAAGTCTCAGTGAACAGTGAAATAATTTTGAATATCTGAATGTTCAAGTCAGTTACAAACTCTATCACTCTAGTAGCGTGGTTGAGGGAAAGCTCCGTCATTAAGGAAATAAAGAAAACACAGGTAGTGCATTAACTCAACACAATAGCATCAGCATCCCACCATTCACACACACACACACAAGTTTTATACAATACAGTGCATTTTGTATGCCAGCTGACATTAGGGTTTTATGTGCATTCAATAAATATTACATAGACCAATCTTTTTGGCATAATCTACAATTCAGTTGGGGTGTGAACGACGTCACCTGCTTTCAGAAGGAAAAAGGATCTTCCAATATTCAAAACACAATTTACATTCTAATAAACTAGAAATATTCAAGCACCATGAAAAGTCTGTACTATTAATGTCTGAGTGTGGGCATTTACAAGTAAAAGAATACAACAGAAGGGTGTTGGGTTTTTTTTGTACAAGCAACAAATGAGAGTAATTGAAAAACTGAAGTAAAATTATTGGTAAGAAAGTATATTCATTTGCAATTTAACAGCACTCATTCAGTCTTGCAAAAAGTATCTTGCTGTCACAGAAGCCTTCCTTCTCTCCCTCCAGTGAAGTTAAGACAAAGATTAACAAGTCTCCATTTATGGTTATTACAGTTCAGGGAATTATCGGACTGCATGCATTTCCCCCCCGCTGCCTCCTTTTCAAAAGTAGCATCTATTCTGTCTGAAAATGGCACAACTGTATTGATGCATTACACATCTACTCTCATTTGCTGTCATTTCAGTTGCTATCATTTTGTAATTCCAGCAGAAACAAATGTTTCTAGAACTTCAACAGAAGTATAAATGAACAGAAAATTGAAATAATACAAAGGCAGAGGCATCACAATAGAAGAGTCATGAAGTTACTGGCATTGTTTTGAGTAATTCATTATACAGCTGATAACAGCAACAGTACTGCTTATCCTAGGTATAATGCTTCTGCTCATGTGTTTTGTCAGACTGTCTACTTACATGAACAAAATTAGTATTTGCCTTCTAACTTCATTTGACAGCA
The DNA here is from genome assembly GCF_037038585.1 of Patagioenas fasciata. NCBI lineage: Eukaryota > Metazoa > Chordata > Aves > Columbiformes > Columbidae > Patagioenas > Patagioenas fasciata. The sequence continues at coordinate 103,358,187 of NC_092520.1, read as the reverse complement.
ATTTTTTTACCCCTCTTCACATGTGACGAGCTCCCCACATGGGAAGGGAAGGGAGACTAGCTCTCTCTGATGCCTTTGACTTTGTTTTGCTCATCAGTGATGCACACTGATTGCTGGAGATATCTTAGCTTATTTAAAATTACACTGAAGATTTAATTAGTGCAAGAACATATTGAAAAATGCCAGATCAAATATTGGTTCCTCATCTAAGACCACAGTTTGGTTTTTACTGTTATCTTTATAAACTGCTGGGAGAGAAGACACTAGATTGAGCAATGCAGTGAGTTTTCCTTCACCCACCCCTTACAAACGCTGCTTGATTTTAAATAAAGATTCAGACACATGATTGTTCTACCACAGCTTAACATGTTATCACACATCAAGTGAATTGTGGTAATTGACCATATGGATGTGGCTGCCATCAACTAAGAACAACTTAAAATGAAGTAGTTTAAATCTCTCCTGGTGAGGTTTAGCCAGCACATTTTGCCTCACAGTTGCAAAGTCAAATACCACAGCTCAGCTGACGTGCTTGGTTGTGTCTTTGAATCTTGACAAAGTTACACCATAAAAACTCAAATGCACTGTACCAGCCTCTGACCAGTACACAAGAACCTCCTACTCAGTCACACAGTCGTGCAACATAATCATTCAGCCGCCCGAACCCAAGCTCGATTTCACAAGTATTGAGTGCTTTATTACAGCAACCTGAACTATTCAAACGAATTGAACATCACCTTTATAGTACAGTATATCATACGCATAAAAGTACCAGTATGATTTTCAGTTGCAAGTCTTGTGTTCTTCAACCTACAGCAAATATTTCCTGACCAAAATTAAAAGAATGCAGTGTGTAATTTTTCAGGATCTGGCATCTATTTTATACAGGCTGGTTTATTAACAATGTGCAAATAAACCTTTACTGAAGAGCTAACTGATTAATTAGTTTTCAGCTAACTTTGAACTGGGGCACAAAGTACCTTCTGTGCTGTAAACATTGTGAATTCTTCACAAATGGAATCTGAAAAAGCCTCAGGAACTGGGTACAAATTCTTCTCACACACAGCCATGGCTAAGCTCAAGTCTTCCTAACTGAATTTGGAGTAGGCTGTTTGGCATATGTCACTGTGCTGCTGCAGAGCACAGGCTCCAAAGATTGTTGTATATAAAAGCATACTTTTAGCTTTGAAACACGACGGCCTAATGAAAGCATGCAGCAGTATTTTCATCCATAATATGGTAGAATTCATTCTTAGTTTGTTACCAGTGTTGACACAGCCAGGTGAGCACTGTACAAGCAAAAGGGATTGTAAAAAATTACCTCTGATTAAACTCTCCATGACACACATACGGTATCTCATTTAGTCACCTTAGGTTACTATTTCAAACAGCAATTTTTTGTAGACATAAGTTACCCTGAAGAAAAGCAGCAATTACAAATACCCTTCTCCTTTTTTTTATACATTACAAAACTTATCGTTGCATTTACCTGTCTTCTTTTTCAGTAGTTTACAATCTAGAAGCACAGGGAGCCTTTGTTTTCCAGCTAGCTGTGGCCAGGTTAAGTCAGTTCTGGCTCTTCAGTTTTTCTGGTTAAGTGTAACATTTCACACCATTACTGAAAGTCCTATAATTTTTTTTCAAAAAAAACCCAAAACAAAACAGTGTATTTTTTTTAGAGCCACTAAGCAGTAGCTAGAACCACAGGACTGAACACCAGTAGTTATTTGCTTTCCTGTATACATTCTTCCCAAAACGAATCCTTTTGCATTTTCAGGTTTCATTTTCTGCTTTGCTCACTGCAATGGGATAAGATTTTCACCCTTAACTTCTTTATTTTTACTGTAGCGCAAGCAGAAACATCTTAACACATTACTCCCACCCCTTGGAAGATGAAGATTGTTGACTGGCAAAGGCCAGGTGGATGGACTGAAAGGTTCCCCATGTTTCCTTCTCCTACAGCTGTCAGCTTGAGAGCCTGTTTTCAACCCAATGCAGCCCCTTCTTGATCTTCAGGTGTAGCGTGGCATTTCACATTGCTCACAGCGATTTAGTGCTGGGTGATTTAGAAAGGTGCAACTATCACAATTCCATGGAGCCCCCTCAAAATCTTCATCTCTTGGCTGAGTCCGTGAAGTCTGTTTGGAGGTGTTTTGATGCTCTAGAAAAAGCCAAAGGAAAACATTTTTTCTTATTTCAGAAGAGACAGATGATAGGCAAGATCACACTACTGGTTTGTCACCTCATTAAACATTCTATCTTAAAATGAATGTGGAAACCTTTCCACTTAGGTAACGTTAAAGGTCTTTTGCTAAAGCACCTCTAGTCCAGTTTGTGAAATCTGAACATATAAAGTATTTCACTTCTGTAAAGAGTCAACCACAAAAAGTGCAGTCACCAGTGTTAGGTCACTGACACTGTTGAAGGTTTACTAGCTTAAAACATACTGAGAAGTTTGTTACTGGCACTGCAACACTTTCTTGTTAAGAAACTACTTCATAGGTTTACGTACAGCAGTCTATTACCAAATTCTAAATTCCAATAATCCTATTTTACCTGAAGTGAAAGACTACTTCTAACATAGTTCCTTCAAACACTCTGACAGACAATATATTTTCTGCATCTTTTACTAGCATTTATCCAGGCTGAAGAAAATACAATCTAAAAATTAAATGGTAGACATATTCCAAAACAAGATGATCGCTGTTCTTCCTCATGGCTTTGCAGCAGGGATGTCTGTATGTGAATCAGCACTTACGTCTGTTTTCATTCATAAAATCATTATGTATGCAAATCATACTTTAGGTATAAACCCATGGAAAGACTCGGTTTTCCGATATCTCCTACCATCACTTCAAGACCTCAGGTTATCTACTAAAAGTGACAACTACTCCTAGGATATGGAGTTTACAAAATGTTAATATTCAAAACAACATTGGCACACATATCTAGAAGGTAAGGTTAAGACACCCATCTCCTAAACCAACATCTGTAGAACAGCTTAACTGAAATAGAACTTATGCTGTAAAAAAATGGCTGCAATTTGTAATTCAAAGTGCACACACTGCTGTCATCTGCTAAGAAATCTAGCAGATGGCTGATGACAAAGTTAGTACAAACAGTGTTTAGGTTTGTCTTCAGGGACATACATAAAGAAAATAAAAGCAACCTCCTTGCTTTGATGTAAACTCTTTCCAGACCAGAAGCTGTGTAGTCACATTAACAGTGCTTGGCTGCAACGAATTCCTCCTAAGGAAGCAAGTAGTGTGGGTACTAGACAGCATTCAAGTCGACTAGCCAGACAGCAGCATAGAGCAGACCCTTGTCTGCGCCCACCCGTCTGTCTGCCCCACGCCTTCAACAGTTGAATATAAAGGAAATGGAATTTTTGAAAAAAAAAAAAATTTGGATGATTCCATGTTAAAAGCAAAACCCAAGAGAACAGTATATCAGCCTTAAAACTGATCTTTAAGAAGTGCACAGACAAAACCGGGAAGCTAGTTATAAAAGTCGTACAAAGCCTTACACAGCACTATTTCTTCAATTGCCAAATGAAATAAATTATTTAATGCAAGTTTTGAGTATTATATTGTTTTGAAATAATAAATTAAATAGGCTAGTGTAATTAAGAGGATCTCTTCAAGCATCACAAATAGCAGTGACTTAAATCAACCATATGACCACTGCAATTTAACAGGAATCCAAGCAACTACCTTCATGACTCTGCTCACCTGCTGCTCCCGTCTTTCCTGGACACTACCACCTATGCAGGGGACAGATCCCAGTACTGTTGTTGTTTTTTTTTTTTAACCACCATCAGTAGTTCTATGTCTTCTCTTTCTTTTAAATTCTCACATACTAAGCATTTTGCTACATTAAAGGGTAAAATACTTGCTTCGAAAGAGGGGGAAAGATTTCCTTGTATGAATTCAACTGCAAAAACCTTTGTGAAGCGCTTATCAGCAGCCAGAACTTATTTACAAAATTTGGATTTTCAAGTAGACTATATGATTACTAATTCAGAAGACTGACTTCTTTTCTGTTAACAACTTCAGTACATGCTAGTTACAAGCAAGAGGAGACACAATATTATAATCTTATCACACATAACATTTTCAGAGAAAAGACCACTGTTCTCTCTACATTAGAGCAGAAGATCCCAGACTGGTTATTTCAGCAGAAGGATACAACATGTTTGAAAACTTCCACTAACGTTTGGAACCATTCTTTTAAAAGATTTCAAGAAGTAAAAAAAAACCAAAACAAACAAAAAAACCCCACAGAAAAACAGGTTCAAAAATACCTGAGACAAATGGTAGGAATTTGTGCCAAAATCCCCACTAAATCTAGTGGAGTTCAGAGAGCCATGGAGCTACATGGCCACTAGGTGTCTGCTTAGGGTGAGCTGAGTCACTCTGGGGTGTACTGACCAAATCTCCACTGGACAAAAAGTGAGACCAAATACGTATCTCCTGTGCTTACATAAAACTTAAGTGCCCTCAGCTGGATACGAATCCTAGATACTACACCATTAACACAAGAAAATTCTAGAACTCAGTATTGAACTTGTACAAATGGGACACTGGTATCTCTTTTGACAAACGTGAGGAAATGTGTTCTGTCTTGGTCCTTAAAATGTTTGAAGCTCTTGCTGTGCTAAAACTTCAGGGCTACTGTGAAATTCATACTCTGCACAAAAACTAGGTAAAGAGTAACTGGTCAAGTTAAAATATAATTAAAAATATAAATGAAAAATTTAAAAAGCTGCTATGACCAATTAAACTTGCATAAAAGATTTTAACTAAACTATAAAATCCTAGCATGTATTAGACAACAGCTAAGCAAACCTGACATAGAGCTTTTAACCCAGAAGTATTTTAAAAAACATAATTAGGAAGCTGAAGTTAACACTTAAAAGTTTGTCTTCTTTCAACTGTTTTTCTAATAGTGAATACCAGTATTTACAAACAACATATTAACAAAACATTCATTTGCAACAAATTGCCCAAGGAATACAAGTTGCAGCAAGGATTACTGCACTTAGATAGAAATGTTCTGGTTTGGTTTATATATACAGAAAAGTTATAATAATTAGAATTGTTTCTTGTCATCACAGGGTACTTTTTTAAAAAATGAAATAAAACCCAGAAGCTTTCTTAATGTAGATGAGGTAACTTGATGCTTGTTTGTTGACCTACCTTTTTTATATGGCTTTGGTGGCACAACAGGACCAGGCTCTATGTTATCATAGAAGTTACATGTGGCTTTCGGATCAAAGTTTCCTGTCAGAAAAGTAAGAAAGCGTAACTCTCAGGTTATTCACATGCCTATGCCAGTGATACAGAACATCTAGAAAAGGAGTGTCAGACTCATTTTCAGTGGGGTCCACATCAGCCTCCTGGTTGCCTTCAATGGGTTGAATGTAATTTTAGGACTGTATCAATGTAGGAGTAGTTATATTTATACAGTCCTAAAATTACATTCAGCCCTCTGAAGGCAACTGAGAGGCTGACGTGGCCCGCCAGTGAAAATGAGTTCGATCTAGAGCATTCAGATTTTATCCATCATTTTATTATGACATTATATATTAGCTTTTTGCCACATATTTTCAGTTTTGTGTTGATTTTAATAATTTTTATAGGCTAATCTCATACAGAAGAATCAACTCCAGCTCAATGTTCTGTCTTGCTTTATAAATATTCTGTGGCACACAGTCTTGGTAAAAAAGGAGGACTATGCATATTCTAATCTATTTGTAGTAATATTTATGTCAAGTTTCTATTGCAGAGAGAGGACTTCTAAAGACCTAAGCAGATTCCTGTTTGCCAGCTTCTTAGTTGCAAACTGTAGTTGTGTTTTGAATTACATAGTCAGACCCTCTGTCATGAAAAAATTAAATTTTTAAGTAAAGAACTTTCACTAAGGAATATTTTTTTAAATTTGCTCTTAACAAAGTAACTTTTAAGTCACCACCTTCAAGTCAAGTTTGTCAGGTAGCAACTGAAAAAGACACCTTTTTGAGGTAAGTTGATACTGATATTGGACTTTGAAGAGTCCAAGTATCCACATTTCAGCACATAATATATTAGAATCATAGACCCTTTTAGGTTGGAAAAGACCCTCAAGATCAAGTCCAACCATTCACCTAAGTCTGCCAAGTGCACCACTAAACCACGTCCCTAAGAACCTCATCTATGCATCTTTTAAATATCTCCAGGGATGGTGACTCCATCACTTCCCTGGGCAGCCTGTTCCAATGCCTGACAACCATTTCTGAGAAGAATTTTTTTCCTAATATCCAATGTAAACCTTCCCTGGTGCAACTTGAGGCCATTTCCTCTTGTCCTGTCACTTGCTACTTGGGAGAAGAGACCAACACCCTCCATGCTACAACCTCCTTTCAAGTAGCGGTAGGCAGCAACTAGGTCTCCCCTCAGCCTCCTTTTCTCCAGGCTAAACAGCCCCAGTTCCCTCATCTGCTCCTCATCAGACTTATCCTCCAGACCCTTCAGAGTTCTGCTGCACTTCTCTGAACTCTCTCCAGCACCTCAATGTCTTTCCTGTAGTGAGGGGTCAGAAACTGAACACAGGATTTGAGGTGCAGCCCCACCAGAGCTGAGTATGTGAGAAAACCACTTCTTTGGTCCTGCTGGCCACACTATTTCTGATACAAGCCAGGATGCTGCTGGCCTTCTTGGCCACTTGGCACACTGCTGGCGACCAACACCCCCAGGTCCTTTTTCGCCAGGCAGCTTTCCAGCCACTCTTCCCCCAGCGTGTAGCACTGCCTGGGATTGTTGTGATCCAAGTGCAGGACCTGGCACTTGGCCTTGTTGAACCTCATACAACTGGCCTCAGCCCAACGATCCAACCAGTCCAGATCCCTTTGTAGGGCCTTCCTACCCTCAAGTAGATCAACACACCCACTCATATCTATATCTTGTTTTTAAAAAACTATTAGTTCCATACCTCTAGATTGAAGGAGATCAACTTCTTTCAGTGTACAGTCAACATTTATCTGGAGCTGTCTGTTGAGGCTTCTCAATCTGGTCATTTCCTCAGGCTAGAAAGAGAAAAAGCAAAATAGTAGGTGGGGGGAAATCAGCATCTTATCTGACACAGAAATCACATTGCTACATCTTTGTTAACAGAGAAAGAATAGCCAGGATTCCACTGTCTGTCCCATTCCTCCTGCCCAATTTACTCCCTCAAAATAGATTATTCTATTGGCATTTGAGGAGGAAATGAAACCGAACAAAAAAAAATGAACAAGCTACTTAATATTAAAATATATTAGTAAGAAGACATAGATGAGCTCAAGTTTATAAAACCATACATTTTAAAAAATTCTGTATAAATTGATGACTTGCTACATGAGTTCACATTGAGATGATCAGGAAAAAGAATATGAGCTGCACTCACATTAATTATTACTTTATAATAACCAAATAAGGTCAGAAGTTTATTTATTTGCATCACCCCAGGGAGCTCCAACATGCCAAAAATTCCAGTCCAGTATATTTAAATTGTTTGATGCTGCAAGGCAGTAATTGTTCTTAACAGAATAATCAGTTAAGTCCAAATACTTGGATTTAATTAAGAAACCTTATGTTATTGGAAAACAAACCATTCTTAATGCTAGCAGCAGCGATTATTAACACATACACAGGAATAACTATCTTACCCTAGGACACATTCCAGCAGCACAGAGTCACAAAATCACAGAATGTTTGAGGTTGGAAGGGACCTCTGGAGGTCATCTGGTCCAACGTCTCTGCCCAGATGGCAGACAGCTTTTGAACACCTCCAAAGATGAAGACTCCACAACCTCCCTGGGCAATCCATGCCAGTGTTCAGTCACCCTCATAGTAGAAAAGTGTTTCCTGATGTTCAGAGGGACTCTCCTGTGTTTCAGTTTGTGACCATCACCTCTGGTCCTATCACTGGGCACCAGTGAAGAGAGCCTGGCTCTGTCCTCTTTGCACCCTCCCTTCAGGTATTTATATACATTGATAAGATCCCCTCGAGCCTTCTCTTCTTCAGGCTGAACAGTCCCAGCTGTCTCAGTCTCTCCTCACAGGAGAGATGCTTAATCATCAAGTGATGCTGACCAGCCTGTAGCTCCCCAGGTCCTCCTTCTTGAAGACAGGATTGACATTTGCTCTTCTCTAGGTCTTTGGGCACTTCTCCTAAACACCATAATCAAAGATTATCTACAGGGACAGATGCCTTGCGGAGACATCCACCAGCTCCCTCAGCACTCATGGGTGCATCCCATCTAGGACCATGAACTCATGTATGTCCGCTCTGCTTAAGTATTCCCTGACCTGATCCTCTCCACCAAGGGTATACCTTCCTTGCTCCAGACTTTTCCCAGTGTCTCTGGGACTCAGGATTCATGAAGATCTGTAAAGACTGAGGCCAAGAAGACATTCAGTTTCTCAGCCTTTTCCATGTCCGATGTAACTAGGTTCCCTGTCACACTGAGCAAGGGGCCCACATTTTCGCTTAGCCTTCATTTTGTCACCTATGCACTAATAGAAGCCCTTCTTTTTGTCTTTGACATGCCATGCCAGATTTAACTCCATCTGGGCTTTGGCTTTCCTAACCTCATTCTTGCATACTCAGGCAGTGTCTCTGTATTCCTTCCCAAGAACACAGCTGCCAAATGCTGCCCTCAGACAGGTGAGACATAGAGCAGCCATACTAGTTAAGCAGCTAACAGCCCCTATTATACTTTCCAGCCTACATCTGTATGCATTTTTTATGTCAACACAGTAAGTCTGAACTGATTTGGCTAACAACCGCACAATGTGGACGTTATTTTTCAGTCAGACGAATTCTCTTATCAGAGCCATGCAGATGTTTGGGCGTGAGTCACTTGCAGGTGGAAGTCACACAGATAGGAAGAATCAACAGGGAAGAGGAGAGAGAAGTGCCAACTAGTTGGGACAATATCACCACTGGAAAGTTACTTGGCACATTCTGTACATACCAAATAGGAAACGGATTGTCTATGAGACGCAACTACTCAAACAAAAATGTACCATAATATTAAAAAAACCTTTAAAAAAAAAATGTGAAACCTTGCTGCAGGATCACCAAGCTGTATACAGCTTGGGCTCGTTACACAGACTTGGACATACACTTTTATAGGTTATTAGGAAACATCTATTTAGTTCTGTGGTCCATAAAACCACAGGTATACAAGTTTCAGAAATTCTGTTGTAAAGACTAAGAAAACTGGATACATACCTATTTCTTAAATAATAAGAACTGGTTTACAACAAACCAAGAACTTATAAAAAAATCATCTCCAAAGACTGAAGATTTTATACTTCAAAATATTTTTTTGCATAATACTTCACAAAAACATAAAAAATAAATCTGTATCTTGAACTAAAATACTAACAAATTGCTTACTGTTGGAATTGCAGTTGTACAGCTAACTCTTCGAAGCCGCCTCTGCATTAGATCATGCTCCATACCATTGACTTCAGCTTTCAGGCGTTCGAGCTCTTCTTTCTCAAGCTTCAGTTCCTTTGCTAATCTCTCCATCCTTGCTCGCTGATGTAACAGCAAGGCTAATGTTTTACATGGAAGAAATAGTTACTAACACACAAAAACCTGGAAAACCGAATTCTTAACTTATGTTTAAGGTTCATGAGCGACCTTTCTGGAAAAAAAAAAGTGATCATAAACATGCAGCCAAATATCAGTGTGAAAATGCTCTCATGCCAAATGAACTATAATTTAGAACAAAGTTCTTCCAGAATAAAAACACATTTTAGACAGTAATTTGAAGTTGATATTACCATTTTGGTCAAAGCTTCTTTTTTGCATTTGGTCTTTCTCGTCTCAAAAATACAAAGGCACCTGTACAAGGAGACAGCTTCTCAGGATGAAACAGCAACCTAGTTACATTAATACTGTACTGACAAAAAAAATAAATACCAGAGGTAAGATCAGAAGGTAACATACGGATCTTATCTGCTGCTCAATAGCAGCTGACACGCTAGCCTTGAGACATTAGCCAAATGTCAGTCCTGAACTGTTTTGTTTTCACTGCTTTAATACATTACACTATTAAAACTTCACAAAGTCTTAGCTCTTCAGAGAGTACTGTAATTCTCAATAATATAAATTGCCCAGGCAAAAAACTATAGAACTTCAATAAAACAGACTACAGAATCCAGAAAATAAAAAGCAGGGGGAGCCCAGGTGTTTCAGAGTCTTTAATTCTAAGATAGAACTGATTTGCTGTCCTCTCACCTCTTTCTGCTGTTAAACATTCTCTCATATTTTTGTCATGGCACTGAAATTTATGACTCTCAGTCACAAGGTGGGCTTGGGCTCCCAGAGCAGCAAAAGAAAGCATTTTGACTAGCTAAAAAATAATATTCAGTTTCTGTAGGAAGTGTGTTTCTGATGCAAAACCAGTCAGGTTAATTAGTATAATGCTTAGCACTTTCTGATCTGGTTGTTTTTACCCAATTAAAGTCTACTAGGACAGAGAATAATAAGATAAATTTGCTGTGGGTATTCAGACAAGCACACTGCTTGTATAATGATGTTTCAGCAAATTGTTCAAATGTATGAAGATGCTGTAGAACATGCAAAATGCTATTTCTTAGAAGGCACCAACCAGCACCTGGCCTTTTATTCACCCCTATCCAACACAGGCAGAGAAAAAAACACGTATGTCAAGAATGCTTGCATGCTAGAAAAAAAAAAAAAAAAAAAAAAATTAAGCAAAAGTATGATACAGCTTACTGGGAGACCACAAATAAAACCAAGTCAGAAGCATAAAAATGACAATTTTTTTTTTTTTATCAGATATCAGTATTCTGTGAAAAAATGTAGCATGATACTTTGGATTTTGTTCGGATCCACCAATTCACAGCCAAAAAGTAACACTGAAAGTCTTATCCAAAAATAACATCAGATGTTTTTCTAATAATACAATCATAGAATGCTTCGGGTTGGAAAGGGCCTTAAAGACCATCTAGTTCCAAACCCCTGCCATGGGCAGTGACACCTTCCACTAGACGAGTTTGCTCAAAGCCCCATCCAACCTAATCTTGAACACTTCCAGGGATGAGGCACCCACAGCTTTTCTGGGCAGCCTGTTCCAGTGCCTCACCACCCTCACAGTAAATAATTTCTTCCTTATATCTAAACTAATTCTATCCTCTTTCAGTTCAAAGCCATTATCCCTTGCCCTGTCTCTATATGCCCTTGTGAAAAAACTCTCCAGCTTCCTTGTGGGACCCCTTCAAGTACTGGAAGGCTGCTATGAGGTCTCCCCAGAGCCTTCTGTTCTCCAGACTGAACAATGTCAATTCTCTCAGCCTGTCTTCACAAGGGAGGTGCTTCAGTGCTCTGATTGTCTTTGTGGCCTACTATGGATTTGCTTCAACAGCTCCATTTCCTTTTTATGTTAAGGGCCCCAGAGCTGAACACACCTGAATACAGTTACCAGGAGTACTGAACAAAATGGTTCTCTTCTTTTTGAAGTAGCGGAAGTCATCCAAGTAGAGTTTAAGAGATCACAAAATTAAAAAAAAAAACCTCAAAAAACAAAACAGTACAGATACCAGGCTGTATGATTTTCTACTATGACTATCAAATCTTGTCTTTGTGTGACTCCTCCAACTTAACATCTGATATGACTACATTATATAGCTTTGCATTATACTCTAGTACAACTCATCAAAAATGACTCACACTACAAAGAAACAGTGGAAATATACACACCAGAATGGACTTTTCATAATGCTTTTCACAATGGTTCATATTCAAAGAAAATTAAATAAACTTGTTCCCTCTATTAAGCTGGTAAATATACTCCTCTTAAGGACTCATTTCTGGTAGTAAATCATACAACATTTATTCTTCTACGATTTATTTCAGGGTGGCAATACCAAAGGCTATCATAAAGTCCCAGCTGTGGTAGATATTGCCACAAAAGCAGATGCCCCCAAAAGCACACATTAACTAGTTTTATTGGTTTTGTTTTCCAAATACACAAATCTCGTCAAAGATACAAAAGGCAAAATCAGATTTTTACATTTCAGAATATGTTTTTCTGTTTTGTGAAGCTATTCAAATTTTTCTCACACAACTGACAATCTCTAATGAAGTTGTAATAGGAACACCACCAAACAAAGCATATGGCCTAGGAGCTACAGACCTACTATTGTTCGTTCTCTCTAAATAACATTTCTAATTGGGTCTATCACGTACAGAACAGCTCTTTGCTTGTGAGTTAGAAGAGCTCAAAAGGTACAAAGTGAAATAAGACATCAAGAACTACAACACAGCATTATAGCCATTATTTCAGCGCTCTAAAGTGAAAGGAAGGCTAGAAGGAGTAATGGAGAAATACTCTCTTTTCAAAACACAAATGCAGAAACAAGGCACACTTTTAAAATAACTGCTGCTGATTATCTTTCTGTCATTACCCCAAATGATTGGTTTGAATGCTTGCAGATTGATTCATTTGCTCAACAATATAAATATAAATATAAATATAAATATAAATATAAATATAAATATAAATATAAATATAAATATAAATATAAATATAAATATAAATATAAATATAAACATAAACATAAATATAAAGCAGGTTACTCTGAGAAAAGCAGTTTTCAGCTAAAGGTGAGATTTCACTTTTTTTTAAAAAACTAAATTACCTAATTCTTCAGTAAAGACTAACCTTTCAAAACAAAAAATATCATTTGCATTGACATGTGAAGTAATTTTGGCTGCAATCCCTCTGATTTCACTTAATATTCTTCGATCTAAAACAAACAAATCGGATTCAAATTCCCTGCAGAAGTTAGTGCTTCAGGTTTTATAAAGTACCCAAGTACAGAACAAACACAAAAAATACTAAAATCCACATGTACATTTAAGTCACAGTTCTTCAACGCAGAACTTATAAACCAGACACACAGTATATGAACAAACCACTTACTCTGATTAGCTCCAGTGTTTTCTATTAAGAAATTCCCCTAATATCAAAAGTATAGCAACTTTAAGAATCTCAGAAATTCTTTATGTATTAGACTGAAATACAGCAATTTTTTTTTTAATCATAAACTCTATGATTAGATGATTTCTGGTGCAATTTCTATTCTTCTCTGTACATGTTCAAAAACTCTCACTTATTTAAGTAGCAAAACCAAGCAGAAAAACATTTCGCAATAATAAAATTTGTAGGGTGAAACATTTACCTTGAGTGTAAGCATAGTCATCTGATCCAGAACTAGAACTTCTCTGATACTTATGGCTTCCTTTTTCTCCTCCAGATCCTGGGATTACAGAAATAGGCTGAATAGGTTCTGGTGCTGCAGAACGCTCTTCTTGGTCCACTAAATTTAAAAGATTCTCAGTCGGCGCTCGACCTACTGTGATTTTAAAAATGGTTGGGTTTGGTTGAGATACCATTACCCGAGGAGACTGTGTTGGCGCACCTGTAGGTCCAGTTGGTTGAGTGTAGGTAATATATACTGGATTAACACTAAACGGAGGTTTGGGTTGACCCGACATACCTCTTGATGGAGAGCTTGAAGGAGGAGTAGTGGCTGCATACAGCTGGTGCTGGTTTCGTTGAGATGGTTGATTACTTATTGGTGAAGGACTTCTGTTCATTGCAGTCCCAGGTCTTTGTGGTGGCTCAACTGTAATTTCTATTTTATTCATGGAACCTTTGGATAAACTAGGTCCAGCAAAAGGAGGAAGATACGATACAGAGTGACCACCTTGTTTTTGAAAAGTCTGGGATGCTTGTTGATATGGATGGGGTGGGACAGTTGAAGGACTAGGAGGCATGAAAACATGTGAACTCTGATGACCCAGCTGAGGAGACTGAACTTGATGTTGAGGAGAGCCAAAGGGAGAGGGACACTGGGATGCCGGTGGTGATCGAAAAGCTGACTGAGGGATCTGTGGTTGTTTAGGAGAATACTGAGAAGGTTGGTAGTTCTGTTGATGGGGATAAACAGGTAGAGGACGGGGAGTATAATGTGGAACTGGGCCCTGTGGTGATGAATGCCACTGTGTATTCTGAGGAGTCTGTCGTCCTGAAGAACTCTGAGATGTTTGCCTTATATAAATAGAGCCAGGAGTCCCATAAAGATTGCTTGGAATCTGTGGAAGAATTTGTAGAGCTCTGGGTACACTCTGTCCAGAGGGGAGGTTTTGTGATACTGTAACAGTAATGGGATTTGTACTGTACCGAGGTATGTGCATATACGTAGGAGGAGGGCCTTGCATAGCAGACGTGTTCATTCCTGGTTGTATGGAAGATGGCTGTGGAGGTGGCTGTGGAGGAGGAGTAGCTGCATTTCTGTTCTGGTCATTCATGAAAAATGGATTGTAACTAGGAGAAGCTGCCACAACAGCAGGAGCCGAATGTGGTTCTTGAACTAAGCATATCAGCTGTTTACCTGCTGTACGTTGTGGATCAATATGTCCATCACTTGAACTATGTACCAGTGTACGACCACCATTAAGTTGAGCTCCATCCCCTGCATGATAGCTGGTATGAGGATGAATACCCAGATTAATGTGCAAAAGGCTATTTCTATTCATTCTGGTGTCATCAGGGCTATGGTACTCCATGTATAAGTATTTGTTGCTCTCCTGTGCAAGGGCTCGACAACAGGCATCTAGGTTGTTGTTGTTCTAGGAGTAAGAATGAACACCTGTTATTGCCAAATAGCAAAAGAAAAAGCCACTGCTCAGCATTCAACAAGCACTCAACTGAAGCTGTAATCAACCCTAGCTTGAACGCAACAGGAGATAATATTTCATAGACACGAATTTTTAAATAAAGGTAATACCTACTAAGTCATATTATACAAGTAGTACATAGCTCCCATTGCATCCTACAAAATGCTACGGTAACACCAGCTACAATATGGCATATTAAAAATTCACATCCAGTTTTGGGGAAAGCAACGGTTAGAACTCTTGGCATCTTCTGTAAGGAACAGGTATGTACAATTAACTAATTCTAATAACAATACAAATCAAATTAAACTAGATTCAAGTTGCAAACTCTGGAAAGTCAAAACAAAAATGCAGATGACATTTTAATTTTTAACTGAGTATTAACTGTTTTCACCTTTATTTTACTGTTTACTTGAGTATTTCTCTTTACCTGAAAGTTTAAACACCCAATATTTAAAGCTAGCATCTCTTGGTAGAACAGAATTTAGTGTCTTAAAAATGAAGTCAGAATAAATATTGCTTGAAAAAGTACTGGTAGTACCATAAAGTACCTTATAGTTCTGACATAATTTCAACTGCCTTTAAGAATTTCAGGCTCAAAGCTAAGAAGAGGTTTATTCATGTGTGTCCTTGTTTTGGCTGGGATAGAGTGAATTTTTTTCCCAGTAGCTGGTATAGTGCCATGTTTTGGATTTAGTACGAGAAAAATGTTGATAACCCACTGATGTCGCCAAGCAGTCAAGGACTTTTCAGCTTCTTATACTGGCCTGCCAATGAGAAGGCAGGAAGTGCACAAAAGGTTGGCGAGGAGACACAGCTAGGACAGCTGACCTCAAATTGGCCGATAGGATATTTAATATCATAGGACGTCATGCTCCATACATAAAGCTGGAGGAAGAAGGAAGGGGGCAATATTCTGAGTTATGGAGTTTGTCTTCCCAAGTCACCATCAGGCATGATGGAGCCCGACTTTCCTGGAGATGGCTGAACACTTGCCTACCGATGGGAAGCAGGAAATTAATATCGTGTTTGGCTTTGCTTTTGTGTGTGGCTTTTGCTTTACTTTATCTCAACCACTGAGTTTTCTCACTCTGCTGATTCTCTCCCCATCCCACCAGGGACAGTGAGTGGCTGTGTGAACCTTACGTGCCAGCTGTGGTTAAGCCATGACAATTATCAGTGAGGAAATCAAATAACCTCTGTAAATGTTTGATTTGTTCTGTCGTGCCAGCAGCTGAAACTATACAGGCAATAAATTATGAATCACATCAGAAATGTAATGGGGAACTCTCTTTCCTTTCTTCCCCTCTCCATTCATTTTAGCTTAATCTAGTATTGTTAAGAGAAAGACACAAATGACAGATTTTCCAAAAGAGTAAAGTCACTCAAAAGCATTCCAGATTGTGGATTTATTCTTTCTACTAGTCAGCTTCTCATACAACAGCCTCTACCAGTGGTGGTTCAGTTTTAAATCTGAACAGTAGTTAGAGAAAAATTCACTTTAAGTTCAACTACATCTGGCCCTCAGCCCCCTAACTTTGTCACATGTGATCCAAGACTGACATCTGTCGTGATATACAGAAACTCCCACCAGAAGAAGTGTGTACATATTTATCTATACATACACGCATACACTTCCGCATTCGTTAGTATGCTAAAATTACCATTCTAAAGATACATTAATAATGGTTTCACTTCTATTTTAAATACTATCACTATATAGAATTTGAGTACATATTAATATTCATGTGGCCTTGCAATACAATATTTAACAACCTATTCATTGGTTGAAAAGTCACCATTACGTTTCTTTTCTAAAGGACTGATACCTAATCGGTCTTAATACTAAATTGAAGATGACTTTCCCAAAATTTCATATGATTTCACTGTCAGATGAACATACATGTTCAGAACCTCCTCAAATGAAGACTTACCACTGAACATAACAGAAAAGTCCAGCATTTAATTACATATAGCTCTCATTCTATAGATGCTTCCCCCTGACTACTTCCCCTTCATGTCAAGCTCCCTTTCCAGACCCCTGTGGTCAATGGGAATATCCAGATGTATCACAGAAAAATTTAAAACCAGAACACGTGGGAACCAGACCTTGTATTAATAACCAGCACCACAGTGCCAGGACAGCAGTCTCAAAACAAGTTAACCGCTATCATCAGCCACCTGCCATCTAAACAGGACTTAATATAGAGAATCCTCAGCTTCCTTAGGTAACTTCATCAGGGTGGAAAGAATGTAGATAGGACAGGCCCTGATCTGAGTTTCTCATGGTATGGAATATATTTACCCTTTCAAAGGACACTCATTTTTTGGTAAGTCCAAAATTCACAGTTTTAAATCTAGAGCATGTATTGCAAAAGGTTAATGGAAACCAGGTCATGTATCTTAAAACAAATACAGAGTGGGTTAGGAAACAAATTCTGCACTTAAAAAAAATGACAGACATTTGCAATGTAATATTAACTAGCTACCCAAAACACCATATTATAGATATTGAACACCATATGTGTCTGCAGCATTAGAAGTCCTTTAATTTTATCAGTCAAAAGATGTTTATGACTTAAACAGAGTTCATCAAAAGGATCATGTACTTAGCAGTACAGAAGAGATGACCAGAGTAAGTAAAGCTTTACATTGCAGGGCCTCCCCCACTCTACATTTGTCTGCAAGCAATTTGTATTTGTATGGTTTAGAAAAAAAAACACAATGCAAAAATTACAGCTGCAGTTATAAGTAAACCTACTCTTCTGCCACAGACAAGTAAAATGCAAACACTGCTGCATTACTTTCATATACAGCAGTTTATCACATTAGGTTCCACCTTAGCCACAGCCACACAAGGCCAAACCAGATCTCACATGTTTCTATTCCACTCCTGAATCTTGCTATCAACAGAAGGTATTCCCAGTCAACCACAACTTTGAGAAATGAAACATGACTTTGAAAAAAGAACAGCCACCTGACTTGGAAACAGAGAAGTAAAATGAAACCTTTGGACAGTGGTGGCAAAAAGATTTTTTTTTTTTAACCTTTAGATTCCTAGCTAACACTCGTTCACTGTTCGCTAAAATCTCCTCCAATAAATGTATGTTATTTATGTAGCCACTATCAGTAATCATACCATTAGCCATTTTCATTGTTCCCTGTATGTACACAGTCACAGGTTACACAGACGAGGAAGAACAGCTAGTGGAAACATACCCATAAACATAACTGAAGAATAATAAAGCCTTTGCACATAAAAGACAGGACAAAAATGTAAGTAGTGGAGTCTTCCACCCTTTCAAAATAAAACATGAAGAATTAAAACCTATGCTCCATGTATACTACTAAAAAGAATGTTCATACTACAAAAATAAAATACACAGACTTTTAGAAACTCTTCACCATACCTGAAGCATGCACTGAGATACCACCCCTTCAGGTATCTCAGGGAAACGTTGTCGGAGGTCATGGAGTACCTGCACGTCGAGTTGTTGACTGCCCTGCGCCATGCCAGATTGATGATGTTCCAGATTACTGAAAAATGGAAGTCAAAAGGCCTTCCAATGATTATGGTCTTCTGAGGCTTCTGGCATTTTCTGTAAAAAAAGAACACACAATCAATTATCTTTTAAGCCATCACAGCTTTTCCTTCTTCCTCAGCTGCATGTGTAAAAGAATTGCTATATTACATTTTTAGATCTAGATATCAAGAGAGACAATGGCTTAAACACAAGAATTAGAATTATCATGTCTCAAAATCTAATATTAAAACATTAACGTATCATAGGTATGTATGTCTACATGACATTTCGCTAGTTCAGACCCGTTGTGGTACCACATAGGTGTAACCTGCATAAAACTGAACTGTTATGTATTTACTCCCAGTGAAATTCTGAAGAATTTGTAGAAAAGTCTGAAGTTTTCACAAAGCATTCATGTCTTTGTTATTTACAACATTCTAGATATAACAGGCATGAAAACTAAGTAACACAAATTCCCAAAAATATTCCTCTAATAAAAGGGCTTCAACTTTTTCCTCTTTACATCACCACAAATCCAAGTTGGAAGCCATCTTTGTGAAACACAACAAGAGTTAAACAGAATTTATATAGTGCTTTTTTAGGATTATGATAAGCATCTATTTAAGAATTTTGTAAGGCACCTATTATATTCATAATAACATGATTACTGACTAAAAACCCACTTTCTATTTCAGGATTTCTGTATTCAACACAGATTCTACTTGAACTTCAGTACCCAAGAACTACTAAAAGGCAAATACAGTCTGAGTCAACAAATGCTTTTCTCATTTGTGGTTCATGATTGCAGCAGTAATCAAAAGGTAGCTGAAGTCTAAGTAAAGATTCACAATGACTTTGCATGAAGATGGTATCCGACATAGCTCCTGTAACACATCTATTATTGCTAAGCTTCGAAAGCCTTTCCAACATTACTACTCAGTTGACTTCCTAACAGCAGAGAATGTAGTGATGTGTTCAAAAACAAAGTCAGATACCAGCAGAGCTGGTGTTCAAGTAACGTGCTAGCTACTCAAAACCCCAAGTTAATATCATGCTTATCTCAACCTCAGTGCAATTGTGGGTGGCACATAGTATAGCTATTCCAGTCAACTTTTCACTTGTTAGCTCAACTTCTAATAGCAGTCTAGAGCAGTATAATAGATTAACACAAATATATGCATGCCTTTATGCACAAATAAATTCCAACAGTTTGTTTCTTTCATCTCTTTCTAAATAGTACTTCCTTTCTCCAAAAAGGGACAAAACAACAACCACTACCACCATGAAAACTAAAGTTAAGTCCACTCCACTATCTGGCTACCTTGTATTAATAAGTAGACAGCTCTTAACTGACATCAGCATTCATTAAGTAACACATATGCTTACCGGAAGGGTTGCTCTCTGTCATATCTGATATACTCTAGTATCCAGTACTAGATCTGTCACATCATACTCTTTCTCAATAAAAATGAGTCAAGTTTAAAGAACAGTGAGATATGTGAATTATCCTGCTGTGATTTAAGAAATACAATAAACTTACATCACAATCACAATTCAGTTCTGTCCACTGCACTAATGCTGCAGACCCCTTTTATTGTAAAAGGAAATTAGTTACTACTGACTGCAAGAGCCAGCTGAAACTCTGTATCTACACTCACAGTAGGGGATCTTTAATAAAACTTATTTTCTGTAAATGACAAGCAAATACCATACTCTGGAAGACAGACTACCACAAGAATTCTCAAAGAAAACCTGACAGCAATCAAGTATGTGTTTCCAGAGAACTCTCCTTTGCCCAGGAGATGGGATGAAGTGCAGTAATGGAAGAGTACCCTACCAAAATAAATTGCAGTTAAAACACCTGTGGAATAACAATAACAGCACCTGACATAGAAGATAATAATTTTAAGAATTTCATTTGCATGAGCAAGAGCCTTTGCATCACTCTTTTCAAATGAAGATGCAATTTTAAGATGGGTGAGCATACTGGGGATTCATCATCAACACATAAAATGTTTTTCTATAACACTTTCAAAATAATGCAAACTAATAATTTCTTCGGTGTTTTTTTTTTTTATTATTTCCTGAATATGTCTGCTGAGTAGAGGTGTAACACTCAAACTAATTGGCAGTTAAGGGCCACCTATTAATTTTATCACAGAATTTTCTTCTAAACACAAATAAAGGATAACAAATTTTCATTCTTGTTTTGAGGAGTTGAAGCCTCTATCCTTTACAGTTACACAGATAGCCTTGAAAATGCTACAGAAAAACCAAAATAATTGTCTTGAGAAACATGAACACACACTCATTCAGAATTCCTTCGATTCCATGGCTACACTACTGTAGAAATTTTTCAGCCAATACCTCAAAATTCACTGCCACCACATCTAGGAGCCCATCATTTCGTCCTGTTTCTTC